>NC_089502.1:144562487-144727487 GCF_036850765.1 Saccopteryx bilineata | reverse complement strand
GCCGTCTCGAGAGAGAGAGGTCCGTTCTGCAGGGTCAGGCTCCGGGAGGGGGCACGTTGGGGGAATGTCAGGGTCACAAGCCACTGTTCTGCACAGCCACTCTGAGGGACAGACTGACACCCAGCCCACCGAACAAAAGAAGCAAAGTTGGGATGAAAACAGGCTCAACAATGCTGAGAATAAGCCTGACCAGGCGGTGGTGAAGTGGATAGAGCATTGGACTGGGATGCAGAAGACCCAGGTTCGAGACCCCGAGGTCTCCAGCTTGAGTGCGTGCGGGCTCATCTGGCTTGAGCAAAAGCCCACCAGCTTGAACCCAAGGTCGCTGGCTCGAGCAAGGGGTCACTCGGTCTGCTGTAGCCCCACGGTCAAGGCACATGTGAGAAAGCAATCAATGAACAACTAAGGTGTTGCAACGCGCAATGAAAAACTAACGATTGATGCTTCTCATCTCTCTCCGTTCCTGTCTGTCTGTCCCTGTCTATCCCTCTCTCTGACTCACTCTCTGTCTCTGTAAAAAATAAAATAAAATAAAATAAAATAACGCTGAGAATAAGAATCAGTAACTATGGTATGAAACGGTTTAGGATGCAGAATAAACCCCTAAGTGTCCTGAGGCCAGTTTTTTTTCTACTTAAAATCATTAACATCACCCTGGTCGGATGGCTCGCTTGGTTAGAGCATCGTCCTGACCTGCAGAGGTTGTGGGTTTGATCCCCGGTCAGCGCACCAACAAGAACAGATCAATGTTCTTGCCTCCCTCTCTCTCTCTCCCCCCTGCTTCCATCTCTAAAATGAATAACACAAACACTTTAAACATATATAAATAAAATAAAATAAAATAAAAATCATGAACCAGCCTGACCTGTGGTGGTGCAGTGGATAAAGTGTCAACCTGGAAATGCTGAGGTTGCCGGTTCTAAACCCTGGGCTTGCCTACTCAAGGCACATACGGGAGTTGATGCTTCCTGCTCCTCCCCCCTTCTCTCTCTCTCTCTCTGTCTCTCTCCCCTCTCTATAGTGAATAAATAAAATCTTTTTTTTTTTGTACTTTTCTGAAGCTGGAAACGGGGAGAGACAGTCAGACAGACTCCTGCATGCACTCGACCGGGATCCACCCGGCAGGCCCACCAGGGGCAACGCTCTGCCCACCAGGGGGCGATGCTCTGCCCCTCCAGGGCGTTGCTCTGACGCGACCAGAGCCACTCTAGCGCCTGGGGCAGAGACCAAGGAGCCATCCCCAGCGCCCGGGCCATCTTTGCTCCAATGGAGCCTTGGCTGTGGGAGGGGAAGAGAGAGACAGAGAGGAAGGAGAGGAGGAGGGGTGGAGAAGCAAATGGGCACTTTTCCTGTGTGCCCTGGCCGGGAATCGAACCCGGGTCCCCCACACGCCAGGCCGACGCTCTACCGCTGAGCCAACCAGCCCGGGCCTAAATAAAATCTTTAAAAAAAACAAACCATGAACCAGCACATGATGTACACCTATGGAAAGATCACAGATTTTATGAACGTGTGATCATTGACATCGATCATCAGGCTAACGTAACATCATGCATCTCCCGTTTAGCATTGAAGTTCTCATTGTAATAAAATGTACTTTTTCCGGTAGCTGATGATCCGGTCTGAGCTCAGGGAAGATGTTATGCAAATTAAACCATCACAAAATATAATAATAAAACACCAAGCCTTTCTTTTCAAATTAGCAGAATGAATAGTGAACACCCACAATAAAATGCCAACCAGAGAAGCAAACAAACATAGATTTTTTTTAAAAGACTGTTATCAGCCTGACCTGTGGTGGCGCAGTGGATAAAGCATCGACCTGGAAATGCTGAGGTCGCCAGTTCGAAACCCTGGGCTTGCCTGGTCAAGGCACATAGGGGAGTTGATGCTTCCTGCTCCTCCCCCCTTCTCTCTCTCTCTCTCTCCTCTCTCTCTCCCTCTCGGTCTCTCTCCTCCTCTCTAAAATGAATAAATAAAATTTAAAAAATAAATAAATAAAAGACTGTTATCAAATTCCTGCCCAGAGAGTTTCAACGACATAGGGTCTAATTCAGTCATTTTTATATGATACATCTCATCTATGTGGGGAAATGAACACTTCAAATTTTGGAATGCAACGAAAAGATATTGCAGACGCACTGAAACTCATCGACCCGTTTGTTTGTTGGGGTTTTTTTTTTTTTTTTGGCCACAATTTTAAGTGTCGTAATCACCCTGATGAGAAAAAGAGGTCTTCCGGTAAACAAATACATTAAAACGTATAGTATATCCAGATGTATACATAAATACACACACACACAGGTGCAAGTTAGTAAAACCGCAATAGCTTGGATATAAAATAAATGACAATGCTCATCTCCAAGGCGAATTTTTACTGTTTCCCCCTTTGAGGGAGACAGTGTCCTCAAGGTATTCAACTGTGCTACTAAGACACGGAATATATGTTTGCTAAATAAACAACATATACATCATTAAAATGCCATAAAAACTAATTATCTGTTCAGAAAACAACGGTGCATGGAATATTAAAACAGCTACCTTTTTAAATCCTGCTCTGCGCGACCCCCTACTTGCCAATTGTGCGGGTTTATAAAAAGGACCCGTTCCGGCCCTGGCCGGTTGGCTCAGCGGTAGAGCGTCGGCCTGGCGTGCGGGGGACCCGGGTTCGATCCCCGGCCAGGGCACACAGGAGAAGCGCCCATCTGCTTCTCCACCCCTCCCCCTCTCCTTCCTCTCTGTCTCTCTCTTCCCCTCCCGCAGCCGAGGCTCCATTGGAGCAAAGATGGCCCAGGTGCTGGGGATGGCTCCTTGGCCTCTGCCCCAGGCGCTAGAGTGGCTCTGGTCGCGGCACAGCGACGCCCCGGAGGGGCAGAGCATCGCCCCCTGGTGGGCAGAGCATCGGCCCTGGTGGGTGTGCCGGGTGGATCCCGGTCAGGCGCATGCGGGAGTCTGACTGTCTCTCCCCGTTTCCAGCTACAGAAAAATACAAAAAAAAAAGGACCCGTTTCTTGTCAGGAACTGTTACTTTTAGCACCTTACAAGCAAAAAGGAATATATTATGTATTTAGGGGAGGATGTCTCCCATTAATAGTTTTTTTTGAAAAATGAATTACTCACGCTGGGTCATCTGGCACATGACACGTTCACCCAGAATTAAGACCGTCACACGTGACTTGAAACTGGTCGGACACGCCGTGAGTCCCGGGCTTCTCCATTGGATAGTCTGTCTCTGTCACACGTCTGACAATGTCCTGAACACAGCTGACTTCCGTGAGAACACACCGCGGCTCACGGCGTGCCTTTAAGACGATGACGGACACGTTCTCCTCCGGTCCAGGATGAATCGTTGGAAGATTTCGGATTCCGTGTGTAATAATCCTCACACACCTGGACCCTTGCTGTGCTGGGAAACTGACCACGGAGGTCATTCTCGGGTGAAGGAAAAACACAAGGAAGGCATTGGGGACGACGGGTCGAAGCAAACTGGATTTTGGGAACCTGCTGGAGAAGGACGCGTTGGACGGCAGAACCTTCCAGAATGTGGTCTGCACTCGCCGATGGACCCCGGGGCCAATTCCGGGAAGGCAGTGAGTACGATTCGATTTCGTCAACGGCAGGACCTCACTGAAACGGACACTCATCTACGATGCCGTCTCCCCGGTTACGGGATGTGATACACTGTCCCGGAAAACAGGAAAGATCGCCACAACCATTGGCGAGGATGCATCCAATTCCATTCACTGATGGCGCGGGAACAGCAGTGAGCACACAGGGATACTCTGAGCCCAGCGAACGCTGTCTCCCTCCCTTTTTCACGCACTCGGGTCTGAAGGTGTCGAGCACCTGTGTGGCCTGAGTCTCTCTCTACAGCAGGGGTTGGGAACCGTTTTGGCTGAGAGAGCCATGAACGCCACACATTTTAAAATGTCATTCCATGAGAGCCATACCACAACCTGTGGACATGACGCATTATCCAATAAAAATGTGTTGCTGTTGTCCCAGAGGACAGCTGTGATTGGCTCCAGCCACCCGCAACCATGAACACGAGCGGTAGGAAATGAATGGATTGTCACACATGAGTATGTTTTCTATTTTTAACGTTATTATTATTTTTATTCAAGATCTGTCTGCGAGCCAGGTGATGCCATCCAAAGAGCCACGTCTGGCTCGCGAGCCATAGGTTCCCGACCCCTGGTCTACAGCGTCACAGACGCGAGCAGCTCACGACACACTCTTTCACCTCCTAACGGGGGTCCTGTGGGGAGACTTGAAACCCTTCACAAACCGCGTGGAGACCTGGGCTGTGTCCGGAGCCCCCGCCTGACCTACAGCGCACAGCACGTTGCCAACAGATACCTTCCATGTGACAGTCATCAAATGTCACAGCACTCGGCGAGATGTGACGAGGGCAGTCCCAACGTCCGCCAAGACTCCACAAAATGAGATCTTGACCACAGATGATGAGGACTGAAGCCAGCCACTTACGTACTGAGAAAACACCACTTCTGTGTGTGTCTGTGTGTGATTTTCTGTTTCGACAAGGTTCGGCGTTCGCTGTTATTATACCCTGTTGACTTTTTCATCGGACTAAGTGATTTTTTCCTTTTTCCTGTGGAACAAGGACCTGCTCTTGAGCCACGGAAATTCAACAGAAGATGTAATCGTTTATGGGTCACTGAATTGATGAGGGTCCTGCCTTCTCCTCCCTACTGTGGGGCAGAAATGGCACCAATGCTAAATGTCTTTCATTTCTGCGGATAACCAGCCGGGGGAACCGCTGTCATCATGACAGAAGGAAACTGTGTCTTTATTTATTTCTCTCGTCCCCTGCTCTGCATTCACCATCTCCACGAGGCACATTTTTCTCCCGCTTTGGTTCGATTATCGTTGACGGTCTATATTATTTCCCATTAGTTCCAGACGTGCACCGCTGTGATTAGACATTTGCGTAATTTACAAAGCGATCATCCCAATTCATCTAGTGCCCACCTGGAATCATCCATAGCCATTACCTTATTATTATCTATTCCCTGTGCTGGACGTGACGTCTTGTGGCTGTGCTGTGACTGCCCGGCTGGGCTTCTCAGTCCCTTCCCCGTGGTCACCCGGACCCCCTATGACCCCCCCAGAGACTCCATTTCTGCGTATGTATCTCAAAGGATCCAAACCATGAATTCAAAAAGATATACGCACCTTTATGTTCACTGCAGCGTTACAGACACATGAACCCCATCTGAGGGCAAACCGTGAAAGCTATTCTGAGTCACAGACGGAAAATTATACGGCAACGGCGAATGTATGAACCCTTAGATCAGGCGTCCCCAAACTACGGCCCGAGGGCCGCATGCAGCCCCCTGAGGCCATTTATCCGGCCCCTCACCGCACTTCCAGAAGGGCGGTGGTCAGTGAGAGGAGCACTGTATGTGGCGGCCCTCCAACGGTCTGAGGGACAGTGAACTGGCCCTCTGTGTAAAAAGTTTGGGGACCCCTGCCTTAGATCTTTCCGGTCTTAGACACACACCACACACACACACACACACAGAATCCCGTGCAAACCAGCTAATGCTGGTTCGTTCTTTCTCGTTTCCAAGATGAAGACAGCCAACATCTGATCTTCCTTTCTTAAGAGTTACAGAGCCAGGGACTTGCGTTTACCCCACATTGGCACACATCGCTCTGAATTTCTGGGTCAGGCTTGGCGAATCCCGACTCCTGGTGACACCCAGCTCTCCAGCCAGTGTCCAGACGGGCAGAGACGGAGGGACATCTCGACCCTGGTCGACGGGTCTCCCTTGAAGTTCGTGACCATGAACGAGGGACCCTGCACACTGGATTGCCCACGGGGGGGGGGGGTGGTCACACTTTATTTTCTTACTAGAGTTCCGTGAAAGCGTTCAGAAATGAGGAATACCTATTCCTGTCCCCTCTGATCCCCAGTCCCCACCCCACACCCCAAAACCCATCTTCCCTTTCGGCGTATGACCTCGCTTCCTGGAACGCCCCCCCAAAAAAGAAATTGTAACAATCTAAAAACGACATCCACGGTCCCTTCAACCCACTGAGCCACCTGCCCCAGGAAGCGCCCCAATTCCTGTCCTGTCTGCCGTCCACTGTCAGCACACAGGAGGACCACAGGGAGGCTCCCATTCATCAGGTCCCATTGCCTCTTCTGCTCTGACCCAATAACATCTCCTGTCCCTTTGCTGATGGTCTGCACTCGAGGTAATCCATCACAGCTCACACTACGAACACATGCCCCCCCCCCCGTGCGTGAGGGCAGGCTGGCTGTAGGGCTCACGGGGTCCCTTCCTGGGGCGAGTCTGACTTCCCTCCCTCAGAGCCATCGGCTGTAACGGTTCCAGTTTGCTTTGGCCGGTGACACACGGGCAGAACTGAAGACTGTCCCTCTGAGGAAATGACCGCTGTGTGGCTATCCTGAGTCCTGGCCCTTGACCATGAGGTCACCACCAGCCCATGTCTGACACCAGTGGTTCTCAACCTTTCTAATACCGTGACCCCGCAATACAGTTCCTCATGTTGCGGTGACCCCAAACCAAAAAATAATTTTGGTGGCTACTTCATAACTGTCATTTTGCTACAGTTACGATTCGGTATGGAAACACCTGATATGCATTATGTATTTTCCAATGGCTTTAGGCGACCCCCGCCGGGGTCACGACCCACAGGTTGAGAACCGTTGTCTTAGACGGAGGATCTTGACCAAAGATGATGAGGGCTGGAGCCAGCCACTTATGTACTGAGAAAATACCACTTTTGTGTGTGTGTGTGTGTGTGTGTGTGTGTGTGTGTGTGTGTGTGTGAGATTTTCTGTTTCGACAAGGTTCGGTGTTTGCTATTATACCCTGTTGACTTTTTCATCGGACTAAAGTGATTTTTCTTTTTCCTGTGGAACAAGGACCTGGACTTGAGCCACGGAATTTCAACAAAAGATTTAATAGCTTTTGGGTCACTTAACTGATGAGGGTCCTGCCTTCTCCTCCCTACTGTGGGGCAGAAATGGCACCAATGCTAAATGTCTTTCATTTCTGCGGATAACCAGCCGGGGGAACCGCTGTAATCACGAAGGAGAGAGAGGGGCAGTCCGTCCCTGGAGGACAGGTGATCTGAGAGGGACCTGTAAACCTTGTGGGCTGTGTGACGGTGACGTGTTCGGGATATTTGTTAATGCGGCTTAATTTGAACCAAACATATGAACACAACATGCCTCTATGTCAGGGGTCCCCAAACTTTTTACACAGGGGGCCAGTTCACTGTCCCTCAGACCATTGGAGGGCCGGAGTATAAAAAAAAAACTATGAACAAATCCGTATGCACACTGCACATATCTTATTTTAAAGTAAAAAAACAAAACGGGAACAAATACAATATTTAAAATAAAGAACAAGTAAATTTAAATCAACAAACTGACCAGTATTTCCATGGGAACTAGGCTCCTCTCACTGACCACCAATGAAAGAGGTGCCCCTTCCAGAAGTGTGGCGGGGGCCGGATAAATGGCCTCAGGGGGCCGCATGCGGCCCGCAGGCCGTAGTTTGGGGACCCCTGCTGTACGTCATTCCAACGGCACACATACATGCTGCTGGGCCTCCCACCTCCAAAGAGACAAACCGATTCTCTCTTGGGGGCAGAAATTCTCTAGACCTGTTGCCCATTTCTCTGATTCTTTCCAAAACAACAGTCCCTCACAATTGCTCTCCGTGCACACGGGCTCCAATTCCACGTCTGCTTGCCTCTATAAATAATATATACTCCAGCCTGGCTGGGGCACCTAGCGCTGCTCCCCTGAAATTCTCTCTGCTCTAGGAGACGTTACCCATGACATCGGCGTTGCTATGTCAGGGAGCGGGGTGGGGGTGGGGGGCTGTGACCTTGGGGTCCTTGGTCCTCCGAATCTTGAGAACGGTTCTGGTCATCTCTTTCCATCCCATGACCTTGAGTAGACTTGATGTGGACTAGTCCGACGTTTTTCTCCTCAGCCCAGAGCTGTCTCCTGAACGGTAGACTCAGACACCCACCTGTCCATGGGGATATCTCCTCTTCGATGTCTCCGCCTGCCCTTTGTCCAATTCTATCTGGGGACAACTCTATTCTTCCCTGTGTTTAGGTCCTAAAGCGTTGGGCTCCTTACTGTTTCCCCACACTCCACATCCAAGTTGTGAGTCGTATCTTCTGTGTCTTTGTGTGTGTGTGTGTATACACAGTGTGTCCATAAAGTCACGGTGCACTTCTGACCGGTCACCGGAAAGCAACAGAAGACGATAGAAATGGGAAATCTGCACCAAATAAAAGGAAAACCCTCCCAGTTTCTGTAGGATGATGTGGCAGCATGTGTGCATGCACAGATGATGACATCACACCCGTGTATACAGCGGAGCAGCCCCCGGCCATGCCAGTCGAGATGTGGACGGTGCAGAGGAAAGTTCAGTGTGTTCTGTGGCTCGCTCAATTCGAATCCGTGACCAAAGTGCAACGTGAATATCGGCGCGTTTATGACGAAGCGCCACCACATAGAAATAACATGACTCGGTGGGATAAGTGGTTGAAGGAAATGGGCAGTTTGGTGGAGAAACCCCGTTCTGGTAGGCCATCAGTCAGTGACGAGTCTGTAGAGGCTACACGGGATAGCTACCTAAGGAGCCCTAAAAAATCTGTGCGTGAGCCCACATCGAACTGCACTGAATAGGTATGAAACTGGGAGGGTTTTCCTTTTATTTGGTGCAGATTTTACATTTGTATCATCTTTTGTTGCTTTCCTGTGACCGGTCAAAAGTGCATCATGACTTTACAGACACACTGTATATATATATATATATATATATATATATATATATATATATATATATATATATATATATGTATATATATAAATATATACATATATATATATATATAAATATGCTATGACTTCTTCCCACCTCCACTGTCCCCATCCATCCTACAGATGGGGTCATCCTTCTTCTGTTGCGTTTTGCAACCTTTGGACGGGTACCCCCGATTTCTGCTCAACAAGGCAGTGGAAGGTGTTCTTGAAAACACATCTCCCCGTGCCACCCCATGGGCCAAATGCATCCTGTTCTTCTTCTTCTGGTCTCAGAATGACCCCAAGTTCTTCATGGCCTCACCCTGTGGACATCCCGTCACTCACTCTCACCTAGTGGGTCTTCACCGACACAGCAGGACGGCTCCTGCCTCAGGGCCACTGTGCTGGCTGTTCCTACTGCCTGGAACAGCATCGTGGGACGTCACCATCACCTCTCCTCTGTCCTGCATGTCTGTGCTCACATCCTGCCTTCTCCCTGAGGACTTCCTGACCTCTACCCCACCCTGTTGTTCGAGCTGCACGCCCCCCAACAATCCTGTGTCTCCTCATCCTCTATAAGATTTTCTTGTTCGTCCCATAACACTCATCACCTTTCCAAAACACCACCTAACTTATTTCACTCTCAAGATGATTGTCTATCCCCCACCCGCAGAGACTATAAATTGTGCAAGGCGAGAAATATTATCGGTTGGGCACACCGATGCATCTTACGGCAACATCTGACACGTGGTGGTGGGCACTAACATATTCTTTTTAAAAAAGAATCGATAGTAAAAAAACCACGTACAA
Organism: Saccopteryx bilineata; assembly: GCF_036850765.1. Classification (NCBI taxonomy): domain Eukaryota; kingdom Metazoa; phylum Chordata; class Mammalia; order Chiroptera; family Emballonuridae; genus Saccopteryx; species Saccopteryx bilineata. Next base: position 144,717,853 of record NC_089502.1, on the reverse strand, counting down.
ATACTGATCGACTTACAACCTATGCAACTTAGGACCATTCGACTTGACGACCACAATAGCTAGTCACGACTGCTCCGCTTCTGGCAGCGCAAGCGTTGCCCAGCTGGGCATACGTACGACAGTGCAGACCAGCTTCCGGCAGCACTACCGTCTCCGCGTGCACCGTGTCAACTGTTACCCCAGACTCGGTACAGCAATTTGTGTTTTGTGTCTTGGATATTTTTCATCCAACCCCTCCCAAGATGTCTACCAAGAGAAACTTGTCTTTGCCAATATTAAACCAGTTGTACTGGTTAATGCAGCGTTTTACTTAAACCTGGCGAATGTAAAAATAAGAAACACAAAATGGTGTAGAGATGATACAAATGGCATAAAATGAACAAAGAAAATTATGATATATAACAATGAAAGAAGATTATAAAATATGACTTAAAGAGGTGCTGGCCGGTTGGCTCAGAGGTAGAGCGTTGGCCTGGCGTGCGGGGGACCCGGGTTTGATTCCCGCCCAGGGCACATAGGAGAAGCACCCATTTGCTTCTCCACCCCCTCCTTCTTCCTCTCTGTCTCTCTCTTCCCCTCCCGCAGCCAAGGCTCCATTGGAGCAAAGATGGCCCGGGCGCTGGGGATGGCTCCTTGGCTTCTGTCCCAGGCACTAGAGTGGCTCTGGTCACAGCAGAGCGACGCCCCAGAGGGGCAGAGCATGGCCCCCTGGTGGGCAAAGCGTCGCCCCTGGTGGGCGTGCCAGGTGGATCCCGGTCAGGCGCATGCAGGAGTCTGTCTGACTGTCTCTCCCCGTTTCCAGCTTCAGAAATATACAAAACAAACAAACAAACAAACAAAAAACAAAAACCTGATGAATGTAAAAATAAGAACAAAGAAAATTATGATATATAACAATGAAAGAAGATTATAAAATATGACTTAAGGAGGACCTGGCCGGTTGGCTCAGTGGTAGAGCATCGGCCTGGCGTGCGGGGGACCCGGGTTCGATTCCCGGGCAGGGCACATAGGAGAAGCACCCATTTGCTTCTCCACCCCCCCCTCCTTCCTCTCTGTCTCTCTCTTCCCCTCCCGCAGCCAAGGCTCCATTGGAGCAAAGATGGCCCGGGCGCTGGGGATGGCTCGGCCTCTGCCCCAGGCGCTAGAGTGGCTCTGGTCGCGGCAGAGCGACGCCCCGGAGGGGCAGAGCATCGCCCCCTGGTGGGCAGAGCGTCGCCCCTGGTGGGCAGAGCGTCGCCCCTGGTGGGCAGAGCATCGCCCCCTGGTGGGCAGAGCATCGCCCCCTGGTGGGCAGAGCGTCGCCCCTGGTGGGCGTCCCGGGTGGATCCCGGTCGGGCGCATGCGGGAGTCTGTCTGACTGTCTCTCCCCGTTTCCAGCTTCAGAGAAATATAAATATATATATATATATATATATATATGACTTAAAGATTTTTATAACATCATTTCAAAGTACTGTACATACAGCCTACTCAGCTTACGACCAAATCGTGTTACGACCGGTCTGTCGGAACCAGTGGTGGTTGTAAGTGGAACAGTAGCTGTATTAGAAAGAATACCCCGCCCGTGTTGCTTGTAGATGATACAATGTTGTCCTGGCCGCGGAAAGCACACAGTTGAATGTTTCGGAATCCTGGAAGCAGATGCGCTCGGGCCGGCTGCGTTCTGAGGCTATAGCCGAATGACCACCGCTCACGGGTGAATCTGGAACCGTGACAACACGGACTTGACGGAACACAGCTCACCGGGGACATCCCTCCCAGGGGCCGGGCACAGAGCTCAGACGGCTCTTCCTGCAGGCCGCCCTCCGCTTATTCCTCCGTTCCGGCCAGGTTTCGGATTCCGGCGGTGAGTGGACGTTTCTCCCGGGCGCGGACGTCCTGACCGCAGCCTGAACCGGACACGGGGGCTGGTGGTCTTCTAAGGGCCGTTCCTCTTCCTGTGACCTCCTCTCTCATCTGCGTCCGCGTCAAGCCTTACAGGTCCCAGGTTCCGAGAAGGTTCTTGGAAAGCCGGGTTCGGGTCTGTCTGTTCTGCGTGTCCGCTGGTGAGTGGTACGGCCACATGCTCAGGGGAAGTCGGAGCGGTCACCCCTTCTGCCCTGGCAGGTGGAGGACAGAGGTCCACGATGCCTGGCAAAGACGCGAACCTGAACTGTGGCTCGGTATCCCCCAAAAGACATGACGACTCTTTTTCCTTTTCTTTTCTTCTTTTTTCTGGAAGTCATTCCTTTCCAGGAAAGACAGTTGAGATGGTCTGATCTCCATCCAGGAGGAGAGAGGGGCGTGCAGAGAGCAAAGGGCACGGGTCACGAGGGGGAGAGAGAGAGCGCAGGGCTTAGGGAGAGGTCTGTGTGCGTGTCCCCCTACGGGGACGAGTGTGAGGACAGAGAATGAAGCCACAGGAACCACACGGGGATAGGGCGTGTACCCAGAGAGCCAGTCGGGGTTCCTGGGGACAATTCGGATAAACTGAGAAGCACCATCACGCACGGGTGAAACTCAAAGTGTTTGGAAACCATCATTGCGGCCGATGAAAATCTTGTGCACGTTTGTTATTATAGAACCTGAATAAATACAGACAAGTAAAGACAGAAAGGGTGGCAGGGTGTGGGACCACACAACGCGATCCCTTTTATCCTATTTTATCCACCGGTTTTTATGGGGAGAACGAAGGAAGATTTTGGAGTTCATTCTTTGAACGGTTCAAGGAGTAAGCACCTGGTATGTTCTCTTTGAAGCTGATCATGACATATAATGTTTGAAAATGCTGCTTGCGGTGCTAAGAATTAAAACTTATCTTTCTTTTATTCACTGAGAGGAGAGGAGACAGAGAGAGACCCCCACATGTGACCCAAACGGGATCCACTTGGCAACCTCACGAGGGGGTGATGCTCTGCCCATCTGGGGCGTTGCTCCGTTGCTCGGCAACTCAGCTCTTCCCAGCACCTGAGGCAAAGGCCATGGAGCCATGTTCAGCAACCGGGGCCAACTTATTCCAACTGAGCCATGGTTGTGGGAGGGGAAGAGAGACAGACAGACAGAGAGAGAAGCAAGAGGGAGGAGGGGGGAGAAGCAGATGGGCACTTCTGTCTGTCCTTACTTGGAATCGAACCCAGGACATCCACAGGCCAGGCTAATGCTCTACCACTAAGCCAACCAGCCAGGGCCTAATATCTATTTTTGCTAAAAATTACCACTAATAACAGGATTCTACCCTTTGCATTTCTTTTTTTTTTTTTTTTTTGCATTTTCCTGAAGTTGGAAACGGGGAGGCAGTCAGACAGACTCCCACATGCGCCTGACCGGGATCCACCCGGCATGCCCACCAGGGGGCGATGCTCTGCCCATCTGGGGCATCGCTCTGCCGCAATCAGAGCCATTCTAGCGCCTAAGGCAGAGGCCACAGAGCCATCCTCAGCACCCGGGCAAACTTTTGCTCCAATGGAGCCTTGGCTGCGGGAGGGGAAGAGAGAGACAGAGAGGAAGAAGAGGGGGAGGGGTGGAGAAGCAGATGGGCGCTTCTCCTGTGTGCCCTGGCCGGGAATCGAACCCAGGACTCCTGCACGCCAGGCCAACGCTCTGCCACTGAGCTAACCGGCCAGGGCCCCCTTTGCATTTCTTGACACATTAAGACAATTTGTTTCGTTTCTGACTGCTTTTAAACTATTTAAAATCTCTGATGTAAAAATGAGACCAAAACCCACAGTAAAAATGAAATAAAATAAAATAAAAAGGAGGAACACATTTTGGGCAGTGACTTCAACTCTGCTCACGGAGGAAGTCCAGTAGATGGTTTAAACAAATGATCGTCATCCCGAGACTGACAGTGAAGTAGATTTCTCCTTTATTTTTCTGTTAAGTGACACATCTGTCCCAGGAGTGCTCTTCCGGGTCCTGACACAGCTGAAGAGGTGTTAGGCCCATATTTGCGTTTTCCAACGCTGTTGAGCGACGTGTGGTGCGTGTGCCACGGATTCTGTGGTTGCCGGGATCGGTCTGGGTGCCGTCTTCTTGTTCGGTGGTTCCCATGACGTCTGCAGAACCCTGAATGTTGCTCATGCAATCCCCCGAAAATAGACTGCTCACGAAACAGAGGGGAAATTGCAAAAATGCATACGAACTGATCAGACATCCCCGAATTCCTGTGAGCGGGAAGATACAGTGACGCAGCTCCTCGCTGAGAAGAAGCGCAAATAAATCACCTTTAATCTCCTCAGAGGGGATTTGCCTCAGTTACGCTGATGTTATTAGGGACCCTTGGAAGGCATGCTCTCTGGTTCAGAGTGAACATACTTTGCTGTGGATGTTTAGAATAATGACATTCATCCTGCAATGCAAAATGGAAAAAACAAGAAAGAAAGAAAAAAAAAAAAAACCCAAACAATTCCTGGATGCCTGATATGAGAAATGCCTCACGGCTACAAATCGATGAGACAATTGAACTAAAATGTCGTTTCCATGCCCGGAGTGAACGACGCATAAATCTAGTGTGACAATAAAACAGCCACAATCAACAGTTTAAGTGATATTAATTTTTTTTCCCCCACTAGGTGCGTTAACACCAGGCTGCTCATACGAGGAAAAGATGTTCTCGTTGCAGACATGTTTCCAGGTTATCAGAACAGGTAAATAATAATAATAATAATAAACACCAAACAAACAAACAAAAACCACTGTCAACAAGCAAACAAGCATGTATATAACCCTAAAAAAAGAGCGTGCGAAAGATTTTAGAAATCAGTTAGCTATCAGAACTGCTGAGAGGCTAAGGAGTTTGTATCAAAAGCTGGGCTATCTCCCAAATGTTTATACAATATAATTTAATAGTATTCTCTTTTCCAGTCAATAGGGAAAAAAAAACTTGCATAAACAATAACCACTAGAGATGAAAGTCTTCATATAATTACAGCCAAGAGCTGGTTCTCATGGTCCGTTTGGATTGCATATTTGTTCTAGATCAGGGGTCCCCAACCCCCGGGCCACGAACCGGTACCGGTCTGTGGGCCATTTGGTACCAGTCCGCAGAGAAAGAATAAATAACTTACATTATTTCTGTTTTATTTATATTTAAGTCTGAACGATGTTTTATTTTTAAAAAATGACCAGATTCCTTCTGTGAAATCCGTCTGAGACTCACTCTTGACGCTTGTCTGGGTCACGTGATACATTTATCCGTCCCACCCTAAAGGCCGGTTCGTGAAAATATTTTCTGACATTAAACTGGCCCGACCGTGGCCTGACCTGTGGTGGCGCAGTGGATAAAGCGTTGACCTGGAAATGGTGAGGTCGCCGGTTCGAAACCCTGGGCTTGCCTGGTCAAGGCACATAGGGGAGTTGATGCTTCCAGCTCCTCCCCCCTTCTCTCTCTCTGTCTCTCTCTCCTCTCTCTCCCTCTCTGTCTCTCTCTCTCCCTCTCTCCTCTCTAAAAAGGAATAAATAAAATAAAAAAATTATAAAAATAAATAAATAAACTGGCCCATGGCCCAAAAAAATATTTGGGGACCCCTGTCCTAGACCACTGCGGGTGGTGAACTGAATAAAAAAAAAATGTAGATTTAAGATAACCTTAAAAATAAAGTCGCCATAACAACAGTCACACCTAAAAACATTGAAGCCAAAAAAAAGTGTAAAATATTGGAAGTGTTCTGAGAATGAGGAAGGGATGGACTATATACCATGCAGGTAAAGTCTATCTCTTTGCAGTTTTGAAAACAGTGGTGGGTGGGCTGGGGACTGAGGGGGGCGCTCTAATGTGATTCCATCATAATTCTGGACAGAGTCCCCTTGCAAGGTGCTGTGACATCACATAAGTGCATTCTGTGGTTCCTGTGGCCAGAGACACATGTCCGAATGTCGACTGCAATCCTGCCCTGGCTTTGTCGTGAGCGAGAGTTGACCTGGAAGGGTCCCCGAAACTCGCCTCGCCCAACATCAGGCATGAAAACATTTGGGGGGCTGTGCAAGGTGACACCGTCCTATTATTCGTTCAGGACCATGGACTGCTCATGACGACTCAACAGACGATGAATGAAACCGTCTACACAGCAAACTCAAGATCTGTCCCTTTTTTAATGGTGTCTTTTTCATGAGCTAAAGCTACATCCTGGTCCAACTGATAAACACCGGTTTCTGCTCAGTTTCAGGGACTTCGAAAAAAAAAAAAGTTGGAAATGCTATAGCAGGGGTCCCCAAACTACGGCCCGCGGGCCACATGCGGCCGCCTGAGGCCATTTATCCGGCGCCCGCCGCACTTCCGGAAGGGGCACCTCTTTCATTGGTGGTCAGTGAGAGGAGCATAGTTCCCATTGAAATACTGGTCAGTTGGTTGATTTAAATTTACTTGTTCTTTATTTTAAATATTATATTTGTTCCCGTTTTGTTTTTTTACTTTAAAATAAGATATGTGCAGTGTGCATAGGGATTTGTTCATAGTTATTTTTTTATAGTCTGGCCCTCCAATGGTCTGAGGGACAATGAACTGGCCCCCTGTGTAAAAAGTTTGGGGACCCTTGTGCTATAGATTCTTTTGCATGTCGGCAAGTGTTGCTGCTTGGATAGCGAGATTTCAGGAATATTTAACTTCAGCCTTTTACTCTCTCTGTGCCAAGGAAATAAATTACTTAGGACCCCAAATCCTGGCCTCTGCATAGGAAGATTCTGGTCCATTGGAACTTAAAGATGGACAACCGTCCCGTTTCTAGAGAATGCCTCCATTTTTCTAGCCATCAGCTCTGCTAGAGAATTGACATTCAGGGTATCTGCTGACCCAGGCTCTGCCTGCTGACTTGGTGTATGTGCGACAGACCTCTTCTTCCTCTCCGTTACCAGCTTTCGGTGTGGAGGTCACACCGTGTCCCCCCATTTTGGGACAGTCCTTGGGTCTGTCCTCCCTTTCACAGACGCTATGTCCCTTGTTAATCTTGCCTCGTTCCTTACCGAACTTTTGCCCTAAGCTCCCCAGCCGGACACTCCAGCTTGCTCCCCTGCTTTGACCCACGGCCAATTCCCCATGTGAGACCCATCCCTCCATCCCTCCAGAAATGGAGGTCAACCGCACCCACAGCCCAAACCACGCCCCCGATGCTTCCTCCGGTCGCTCCCAGATGTGGACCTCAGTTCCATACGCCACCCAGAAACATTCTGCTCATTGAATGACAGGGGCACTTTCTTCTCCCCAAACTGTGCCTCTGACTTTGTGTTTTTATTCTGGCACGTGGCTTGTAAGGAACAGACCCTCAGTCCCACGGCCGCACGGGTCCACTCGCGAATTCTTATCGGGACCGGTTTAGAAACAGCAGCCGTTTTACGATCCCTTTCCGAGTGACCCCATCTGGACACACCACCACGCCCCCTCCGGACCCCCACAGCACAAGCCCAGAATCCCTGCTCCGCTTGTCCAGAAAACAACCTAACCCACATTTTATTTCTTTTACGGTAGAAACGGAGTTTGTACATGTTCCTGGCCCAGTAGCACATGAGGTTAGATCAGGGGTCAGGAACCTATGGCTCGCGAGCCAGATGTGACTGTTTTGATGGCTGCCTCTGGCTCGCAGACAAATCTTTAATAAAAAAAAAATAGGCCCTGGCTGGTTGGCTCAGTGGTAGAGCGTCGGTCTGGCATGCGGGGGACCCGGGTTTGATTCCTGGCCAGGGCACATAGGAGAAGCGCCCATCTACTTCTCCACCCTCCCCTTTTCCTTCCTCTCTATCTCTCTCTTCCCCTCCCGCAGCCAAGGCTCCATTGGAGCAAAGATGGCCCGGGTGCTGGGGATGGCTCCTTGGCCTCTGCCCCAGGTGCTAGAGTGGCTCTGGTCGCGGCAGAGCGACGCCCCGGAGGAGCAGAGCATTGCCTCCTGGTGGGCAGAGCATCGCCCCTGGTGGGCGTGCCGGGTGGATCCCGGTCGGGCGCATGCGGGAGTCTGTCTGACTGTCTCTCCCTGTTTCCAGCTTCAGAAAAATAATAATAATAATAATAATGTTAAAAAGATAAAACATTCTCATGTATTACAATCCATTCATTTCCTACCGCTCATGGTCATGGTTGCGGGTGGCTGGAGCCAATCACAGCTGTCCTCCGGGACAACACCAGATTTTTATTGGATAATGCTTAACATAAACGGGTCGTTGTATGGCTCTCACAGAATGACATTTTAATCTATGTGGCGTTCATGATTCTCTCAGCCGAAAAGGTTCCCGAGCCCTGTGCTATGTGCTTCCTGAGCATCTGGAAGCCAATCAGTAGCTGCTGCTGGGACGAACTCATGAAATCGCACAGGAAGACGCAGCCTGGGCACCAGGCTTGTGCAGATTGAAAATGAGGATGAATCGGGATTCAAGACCTACATTGTGCCCTACGGTGAAATTTCATCGAGGGGACCTGGGCCCTCCATGCCAAGTGACCGTCACTGCATAGAAAAGGAAGGTGGAGGAACGGTCAGGACAGAGGACGTGTGGGGCAGGCACAACGTCTCAGGCTCTGAGGGAGGCGGATAAGGCACGGTCTGTAACCTCACCAAGTCCACACGGCCATCGGAGCACCAGAATACTCCAGAGAGAGAGAGAGAGGCTTGGGGAAACTAATATATAATATACGACACAAGCCCTGGCCGGTTGGCTCAGTGGTAGAGCGTCGGCCTGGCGTGCAGGAGTCCCGGGTTCGATTCCCGGCCAGGGCACACAGGAGAAGCGCCCATCTGCTTCTCCAACCCTTCCCCTCTCCTTCCTCTCTGTCTCTCTCTTCCCCTCCTGCAGCCAAGGCTCCATTGGAGCAAAGATGGCCCGGGCGCTGAGGATGGCTCCATGGCCTCTGCCTCAGGTGCTAGAATGGCTCTGGTTACAACAGAGGAACACCCCAGATGGGCAGAGCATCACTCCCTGGTGGGCGTGCTGACTGGGTCCTGGTCAGGCGCATGCGGAAGTCTGTCTGACTGCCTCCCCCGTTTCTAACTTCAGAAAAATACAAATATATATATATATATATATATATATATATATATATATATATATATATATGACACAGTGAATCATCAGTTACAAAAGAGTAAAGTAAAGAGAAACAAATTAAAAAATATATATGTGTGTGGTCAGGGAAGATCAAGAAGAAATACCACACATGGTCAAGGTGACACTGATTTATTTAAAACTCACGACGGAGAAACAAATTGAGAAGTTTTTCAAGCAGGAAGAACACATCGGGGTGGGGGACGAGCGTCAGAGAGGAAAGGAATTGTTAAGCCCGGGTCCCCTGACAAGGACTCTGATCCATGCTCTCTCAAGCCCACCTGGGGGACAGGGGCTTCTTGGGGACGGAACAGGCAAGATCTGAAGACCGGCAGAAGTCACCCTGGTGCCAACCCTCTCAGAGGGACACAGGACACACCACGGTGACCTTGACTTCGGAGCAGCAGGGGGTAAGTTCAAATGCCAAGAAGCAAGATCTCTACATGGTCCACACCCCTGGGGGTTCGCTTCTCTGTAGCTCTGAACCCCCGAAGGGTTCCTGGGAGCCAGCAATTCCTAGAAATACCCTGTGAGTAGAGCTTCCAATGTCTCCACAGGGAATGTGGCATTCACCAAAAGGCTGCTCAGAGGGATGCCCATGTCTGCGGTATTCCCATCGGGTTCACGCAGGCTGTGTGCTTCTCCCCAGCCCCGACGCAGTTCACTGAAACGGCCATCGTGGCGAGAGTAAGCCCAGCGGTCAAGGTCTTCTTCCCCACGCCCTCTTTTTTTTTTTTTTTTTTTTGTATTTTTTTTTTTCCTGAAGCTGGAAACGGGGAGAGACAGTCAGACAGACTCCCGCATGCGCCCGACCGGGATCCACCCGGCACGCCCACCGGGGGCGATGCTCTGCCCCTCCGGGGCGTCGCTCAGCCGCGACCAGAGCCACTCCAGCGCCTGGGGCAGAGGCCAAGGAGCCATCCCCAGCGCCCGGGCCATCTTTGCTCCAATGGAGCCTCGGCTGCGGGAGGGGAAGAGAGAGACAGAGAGGAAGGAGGGGGTGGGGGTGCAGAAGCAAATGGGCGCTTCTCCTATGTGCCCTGGCCGGGAATCGAACCCGGGTCCCCCCGCACGCCAGGTCGACGCTCTACCGCTGAGCCAACCAGCCAGGGCTGCTCTTGACATCTGCATAGGTGTGTATTTGAACACACTGACGTTCGCAAAAGGAGCGCACAGGACAAGTTTCCAGCACGTGCCGCAAATCTATTCCAGATGACCTATCCCGATCGATCCGCTCACGACAGCATTCGGTATCACCGCACTCCGGAATCTTCGTTTTCTACACCAAAACCATCTCCTTTCCTCTTTAAGGTATCGTCTTATTCCACCTTTTTATTTTCCTCGTCCAGCCTTGAATAGAAAGGGGCATTTCTCCGTCTCTTTTCCACCTTCCTCCTGTCTCAGAAACATCTCGTTTAATGATCCAAACCGCCCATCGACGCCGTCAGAACGGGAACGAACACAGAAATGTGGTGTACGAAACAATTAAGGGGCGGCTGATTTTAGCCGGTCCCCAGCCTTGGAAACTGCAGACGGACATATGCCGGCAGCACACCCCCCTTTTAACCCCCCCCCCCCGACGGACACAAGGGAAGGCGGCTTCCCCGTGGCGTGACCCCCGCACGCCGACCATCAACGGCATTCGATTTTAGCGAACCTGCACAACTGTTTCACACGACGGGCGCCAAGGGGCCAGTGCTCAGATCAGACTCTCGGTCTGGGACACACCGCTCCCGCTGTCTGTGTGGACGTTTCATCTGTCACCCATCATATGGAAGTCCTCATCCTGACATGGGTCTGTCCCGGGCACAGAATGTAAGGGGTCTCCGGGACGCACACCAGGTGATCTCAGAGTTCTATGAAATTCTGCCGTTAATGGATTTCTGTTTAGAGCTCTACCTACTTCCTCTACAACTAAGGTGTGAACAAGACAACCATGTATCCTGTTTATGATACGACTCTCAGTGTGTAGAACAAGACAACCATGTATCCCGTTTATGATACTACTCTCAGTGTGTAGAACAAGACAACCATGTATCTTGTTTATGATACTATTCTCAGTGTGTAGAACTAGACAACCATGTATCCTGTTTATGATACTACTCTCAGTGTGTAGAACAAGACAACCATGTATCCCGTTTATGATACTACTCTCAGTGTGTAGAACAAGACAACCATGTATCCCGTTTATGATACTACTCTCAGTGTGTAGAACAAGACAACCATGTATCCCGTTTATGATACTACTCTCAGTGTGTAGAACAAGACAACCATGTATCCTGTTTATGATACTACTCTCAGTGTGTAGAACAAGACAACCATGTATCCTGTTTATGATACTACTCTCAGTGTGTAGAACAAGACAATCATGTATCCCGTTTATGATACTACTCTCAGTGTGTAGAACAAGACAACCATGTATCCCGTTTATGATACTACTCTCAGTGTGTAGAACAAGACAACCATGTAACCTGTTTATGATACTATTCTCAGTGTGTAGAACAAGACAACCATGTATCCTGTTTATGATACTACTCTCAGTGTGTAAAACAAGACAACCATGTATCCTGTTTATGATACTATTCTCAGTGTGTAGAATAAGGACCCATCATACCCACTGAATGAATGAATGAATGAATGAATGGACCGATATATGCAGGGATCACTATAAGGCTCATTTAATTTGTAATCACGTAGCCTGACCAGGCGGTGCCACAGTGCATAGAGCTTTGGACTGGAATGCGGAGGACCCAGGTTTGAGACCCCCAAGGTCATTGCTTGAGCGTGGGCTCATCCGGCTTCAGTACAGGTCACTGGCTTGAGTGTGGGATCATAGACATGAACTCAAGGTCGATGGTTCAGCCCAAGGTCGCTGGCTTGAGCCCAAGGTCGCTGGCTCGAGCAAGGGGTCACTCGGTCTGCTGTAGTCCCCCAGTCAAGGAACATATGAGAAAGCAATCAATGAACAACTAAGGGGCTGCAATGAAGAACTGATTCTTCTCATCTCTCCCTCTTCCTGTCTGTCTGTCCCTATCTGTCCCTCTCTCTGTCTCCCTCTCTTTCTGACTCTGTCTAAAATAATAATAATTTGCACCATGTATCCATGCTGTGTCCACTGTAAAGGTCCTTCTCCCAGACATCTGGTCCTTCTCCACTTAACTTCTGATCTCTTGTGACATCTAGCATCTCACTGCAGAAAAAAAAACATCTCGGCTTGCCAAGTCGCTTGTGGCTAGGAACAAGGGGCCAGGGCCGTTTCCATGACTACCACGAGTGACCACACTGATCATCCGTCCACCGGCCGCTCAGACAGGGTTCAGCGCTCTCTAACCAACGGTGAGTGACAAAACCATACGGAGAGTTTCAAGACTGCACGGAAAAACGTCTGTGAGGGTTTTGATGGTTCCCCCGGGGATGCTTTGGGGGCACCGGAATGAAGTCATGAACGGAGGGGGTCACGCCCTCTTGTAAAGAGGACTGCAGGGTGCTCCACTCTCACAGCCCGTGCTCTGATTGTCACGGTGACCCAGGCTTCTAGTTGTCAGGACTGCTGGCCGCAGCCCTCACCCGGTGACTGCCGAGTGAGCCACATGCCCAAATGGTCACTCTCCGTATTTATGAAATGCAGTGAACACACAGCGGTTCCACCGGCGGACCCGACCGCCAAGACGGAATGACACCACCTTTGTCATCTGCTTCCAGTAGGGCAGGGAGTAAATAAATACAGGGGTGCCTTGAGATACGAGTTGAATCCGTTCTGTAACCGAGCTTATCACTCAGTCAGCTCGTATATTAAACAAATCTCTCCCACTTAAAATAGCTGAAATAGATTTAATTCGTTCCAGCCCTGTGCAATATTCCCAAACTATCCTAAATTATGAAAAAAGACATGTTTTTAGTTAAGAAACACATATGTATTCTTTACAAATGCGTAACAAACTATATGAAATAAAAGAAAAAAAGCGTTATTTAGTACTGTATTCTTACCTTGGAGACAGACGAGTGCGGCTAATGGAGGGGAATGGTGGAGGAGGAGGGAGGGAGGAAGGGATGCAGGCACTGTAGACACGTAAACTAAAGCTGCACTTTCTTAACACTAACTGTAAACTGAAACTGCACTTTCTTAACACTACATGTAAACTAAAACTGCACTTTCTTAACACTAACTGTAAACTGAAACTGCCTTTGCTTTAAACAAAACTAAAACTGCACTTTCTTAACACTGAATGTAAACTAAAACTGTACTTTTTTACTTTAAACAAAACTAAAACTGCACTTTCTTAACACTGAATGTAAACTAAAACTGCACTTTCTTTAAACAAAACTAAAACTGCACTCTCTAACACTAACTGTAAACTGAAACTGCCTTTTCTTTACTTTAAACAAAACTAAAACTGCACTCTCTAACAGTAAATGTAAACTAAAACCGCACTTTCTTAACACTAAACATAAATGAAAACCACTTTCTTAACACTAACTGTAAACTAAAACTGCACTTTCTTAACACTAAATGTAAACTAAAACTGCACTTTCTTAACACTAAATGTAAACTAAACTGCACTTTCTTAACACTAACTGTAAACTGAAACTGCATTTTCTTTGCTATAAACAAAACTAAAACTGCACTTTCTTAACACTGAATGTAAACTAAAACTGCACTTTTTTTACTTTAAACAAAACTAAAACCGCACTTTCTTAACACTGAATGTAAACTAAAACTGCACTTTCTTAACACTGAATGTAAACTAAAACTGCACTTTCTTTACTTTAAACAAAACTAAAACTGCACTCTCTAACAGTAAATGTAAACTAAAACCGCACTTTCTTAACACTAAATGTAAATGAAAACCCCTTTCTTAACACTAACTGTAAACTCAAATTGCATTTTCTTTACTTTCAACAAAACTAAAACTGCACTTTCTTTACTTCAAATGAAACCACAAAAACTGAATCACGATTCGCATCTCGAAATATCGCTCCGATCTCGAACAAAAATACAAACCAAGTCGCAGCTCGTATGTTAAAAAAAAATTTCATATGTTTGTACGTCTGTTTGTACGTCAAGGTACCACTGGATCTATGCCACATCGCTCCACAGGGCGCACAGTAAACACGGAACAGATATGACCCATCACGGATTTGCTTAAACACCAAGGACACCATTGTACCAGCTGCATTCCCTGGGTCACCTCCGTCTCCCAGGGGGACGAGGAGCTTACATTCACGGGGAAATGCCTAACGCCCAGGAACTTCTGCCACGACGCTATGGGGTTTCTGTGTCCCGCTTTTTTTTGTGTGTGTGTTTTTTTTTGCAGGGAGTTCACCCTCTGGATGGATCCCACCGGCGAGATTTAAACAAGATGTGTCCAGCTCAAATACATGCCACCTTCCTCCCGGGGGCAGGAGGGCATTCTGTGCGGGTGTGTCTTCCCTGTAGATGCGGAAGGGGGACCCCAAGTAGCTGTATCTCATCTTTTGAGGACACTGAAGAGAGAGGAGGGGTGATACTGTCTACGCAAGAAAAACACAGTCTGAGCCACGTGCAAATGAAAATGCTTGTCATGGCCCTGGCCGGTTGGCTCAGTGGTAGAGCGTCGGCCTGGCGTGCGGAAATCCCGGGTTCGATTCCCGGCCAGGGCACACAGGAGAAGCACCCATCTGCTTCTCCACCCCTCCCCCTCTCCTTCCTCTCTGTCTCTCTCTTCCCCTCCCGCAGCCAAGGCTCCAATGGAGCAAAGATGGCCCGGGCGCTGGGGATGGCTCCTTGGCCTCTGCCCCAGGCGCTAGAGTGGCTCTGGTCGCGGCAGAGCGACACCCTGGAGGGGCAGAGCATCGCCCCCTGGTGGGCAGAGCATAGTCCCCTGGTGGGCGTGCTGGGTGGATCCCCGGTCGGGCGCATGTGGGAGTCTGTCTGTCTCTCCCCGTTTCCAGCTTCAGAAAAATTTAAAAAAATTAAAAAAATTAAAAAAAAAAAAAGAAAATGCTTGTGATTTTCCAGCCGTGTGAGTCCCACAGGGTCCAAACCCGTCGATACTAAAATAACACTCCTGTCACGTTCCACGTCAGGGGTCCTGCGTGCATCCCAGAATCCATATCTGGAATCCTTCCCGTTTTTTTTTTTTCTTTTCTGGGTCACAGACGTCTACGAGGGGACTCTCCCGTCAACGGAAAACACAGCGTGACCCGCTCACAAATATCCCATGGCGGTTAGAGGGGGACTTCTGCGTCCGCCCTGTGCACCCACGGTCCCCGGTTTAAGAACGTCTACAGCCCAAGAACGTGATGTGACTTCGGCTTGAGCAGAAAGTGGCACTAACGGGAAACCTGGAACTTAAACAAGAGTCATCTCTCTCTCTCTCTCTCTCTCTCTCTCTCCCCCCTGATCTCAATGTATTTCTGGAGGGGGGTGAGAGTGGGGCGTTTATATACAGCCTTTCAGGGGACATAGAAGAAGGCAAACTCTTCATTATCCTGGAGGGATGTGTCTAGCCTGCAGACTCTCCACAGGAAAACAAGTCGTACCTTTCTCAGAAAGCCAGTCGATGCAGGGACAGCGAAGGTGTGAGCATTCCATGTGGCGGTTACACCTGGATAAGTGATTGCCCAGGTGGAAGGGCAGGCGTGTGGGTGGCGCACATCTCCCAGAGACAGGAAGTGGGTGTGAGCGAGCGGGAATGGTGGGCAGACCTCGGGAGAGGGTTTCGGTCTTCAGACCAGGGGCTTGTCCCTAATCCTCCCCTTCCCTGCTGCCACTGCTCCTCTATCCACAGGAGAGAACGCCCCCACGTTTGAGACGAGGTGTAGACAACAAGGGCTCTCAGGGTGGCCGGGGATGGGAAGTCTACGGTCAGAAAACCGTAATTCTGGCCCTGGCCAGTTGGCTCAGTGGTAGACCATTGGCCCAGCATGTGGAAGTCCTGGGTTCGATTCCAGGCCAGGGCACACAGGAGAAGCGCCCATTTGCTTCTCAACCCCTCCCCCTCTCTTATCTCTCCATCTCTCTCTACCCCTCCCGCAGTGAAGGCTCCACTGGAACAAAGTTGGCCCGGGCACTGAGGACGGCTCCATGGCCTCCGCCTCAGGTGCTAAGAAGAGCTTGGTTGCTGAGCAACAGAGCATGCCCCCAATTGGCATGCCGGATAGGTCCCGGTCGGGCATATATGGGAGTCTGTCTCTCTGCCTCCCTGCTTCTCACTTTAGAAAAATACAAAGAAAATACATACATAAATAAACCCACATCTGCATTGTTTTTGAACACAGCTTCCTAGAACTGCTGGAGACACTAATGCTGACCTCAAACCAGCTTATTTTCATCGCCTGTCCAAAGAAAATCATCCGCTCCTCCACCGTCTTGTGCTCCTTTTAATGACATAATCATCACTCCAGTCCTTATTAGGGACACAGAAACCCAGCTAAACCTGCAGGAGACCACATTTGGGGTCCTGGACAGGCTTTAAGGGAGCAGAGAATGAAGAACACAGGAGAGAAACAAGAATTCTCTCATTCCTGAGACCTCCCTGTCCACAGAAACACGGAACAGGCAGGGTTCATTGTTTTCACAGGTGGGTAACTCATCAGAAAGACAAACCTACCACCTGTTGATAGATAAGCCTTTATATATCTAAGCTAACTGTCATCATCCCTGTATCAAAGCCAACTCATAAAATGATAAATGCATCTGACCAGGCGGTGGTGCAGTGGATAGAGCGTCGGACTGGGATGCGGAGGACCCAGGTTCGAGACCCCAAGGTCGCCAGCTTGAGTGCAGGCTCATCTGGTTTGAGCAAAAAGCTCACCAGCTTGGACCCAAGGTCGCTGGCTCGAGCAAGGGGTCACTCGGTCTGCTGTAGCCCCCCCAGTCAAGGCACATATGAGGAAGCAATCAATGAACAACTAAGGTGTCGCTACAAAAA
The DNA here is from genome assembly GCF_036850765.1 of Saccopteryx bilineata. NCBI lineage: Eukaryota > Metazoa > Chordata > Mammalia > Chiroptera > Emballonuridae > Saccopteryx > Saccopteryx bilineata. Next base: position 144,700,940 of record NC_089502.1, on the reverse strand, counting down.
ACTGATAATTGATGCTTCTCATCTCTCTCCCTTCCTGTCTGTCTGTCCCTATCTGTCCCTCCCTCTGACTCTCTCTCTCTCTCTCTCTGTCTCTGTGAAAACAAACATGATGGATGCTAACCAGATCCATGGTGGTAATCAGTTAACAATACATGTAACCAAAGCATTGTTCTATACAGCCCATATAGTGACATGCCAATTATATTTCAATAATAAAATAAAAGTAACTTAATTTTTTTTGCAATTTTTGATTTCAGAGAGAGGAAAGGGACAGAAAAAGGAGAAAGATTGATTTGTTGTTCCACTTATTCATGGATTCACTGGTTGATATCCATCTGTGCCCTGACCGGGGATCGAACTCATAACCACGGTGTATCAGGGCAATGCTTTAGTCCAGGGGTCCCCAACCTTTTTTAGGGCCACGGACCAGTTTAATGTTAGAAAATATTTCCAAGGACCGGCCTTTAGGGTGGGACGGATAAATGCACAAAATAAAAACTATGCGACCGGCGTAAAAACTGTGGTATTTTTAGACATAATTGTCGAACTTACAAGAAAAGCGTCAAGAGTGAGTCTTAGACGGATGTAATGAAGGGAATCTGGTCGTTTTTTAAAAATAAAACATCGTTCAGACTTGAATATAAATAAAACGGAAATAATGTAAGTTATTTATTCTTTCTCTGCACACCGGTACCAAATGGCCCACGGACCCGGTACCGGTCCGCAGCCCGGGAGTTGGGGACCACTGCTCTAGCCAACTGAGTGACCCGGCCAGGGTGAAAAGTCAAGTCTTAAGATTATATACGTACATTATCAAATCCAAAGCAAATTTTCATATTTTACTATGGAATAACAAAGTTACCAGTGGAACAATAATTCTCTCTGTCCAATGCCTGGGTGTACACTTTCACAGACAATGTGGATGGTGTCTGCAATATTTTTTCTTTCTTTTTACAGAGGCAGAGAGAGACTCACAGAGAGAGACAGAGAGAGAGAGGGACAGACAGACAGGAAGGGAGAGAGATGAGAAGCATCAATTCTTCGTTGTGGCTCCTTAGTTGTTCATTGATTGCGGTCAGGCTGACGAACCTTGGTCAAATCAGATGAGCCCACGCCCAAGCTGGCGACCTCGGGGTCTCGAACCTGGGTCCTTCCGCATCCCAGTCCGACGCTCCATCCACTGCGCCACCTCACGGGTCAGGCTCCAATTTTTTTTCCATTTTCCCAACTTGTTTTCTCTAGGTTACATTTGCTCTGATTGCATTGATGGAAATGCAATTCGATATCTCTTGAATCGAATAAAAATGTTAAGCTCATAAAAGCCATCTGATAAACAAAAATACAAAGTGATCGTCCACGATTAACACAGTAGATAACAGTCTGTGCTTAGCGCTCAGAACCGAAACTTCTTAGCTTTTATTGTCGATGTTATTCTACTAATCAGTACGGTTATCAGGTTGTCATTAAAAAGAATTTTATTTTGCCTGACCAGGTGGTGGAGCAGTGGATAGAGCGTTGGACTGGGATGCGGAGGACCCAGGTTCGAGACCCCGAGGTCGCCAGCTTGAGTGTGGGCTCATCTGGTTTGAGCAAAGCTCACCAACTTGGACCCAAGGTCGCTGGCTCGAGCAAGGGGTCACTCGGTCTGCTGAAGGCCCCCGGTCAAGGCACATATGAGAAAGCAATCAATGAATAACTAAGGTGTCGCAATATGCAACGAAAAACTAATGACTGATGCTTCTCATCTCTCCGTTCCTGTCTGTCTGTCCCTGTCTATCCCTCTCTCTGACTCTGTCTCTGTAAATAAAATAAAAAAAAAAAAAAAAAAAAATATATATATATATATATATATATATATATATATATTAAGAAGCAGAAGAAAAGAGGAAGTTGGGTAGAGGAGCATGTGTAACATCCGCTCTGCTCCAAGTGGGACGCTGGCTGATGGGACCTTCCATGTCTCAGGGGCCACTTGACCCTGTTCCTTGCACAGGAAGTTTGCAGACTGACTCCTTGTGAGTCAACTGTAGGTGTCTGGGCGTAGAGACCAGGACCTTGGTCCCCATGAGCTGTCTAGTGGACAGCGAGATCCCAGCAGAGGGCAACGAACGTGTCCCTTGGCCCAGAGGCAGGAGAGGGTCACAGGGGGCAAAGCACTCCGTGACAGTCACCGCCCAACCGTGTCAAAGACACCAGAGGATGTCAGGTCTGAGGGGCTAGCTGTCATTCCACAAAGCACAGACACACCTCCCTTCCTTCGCATACAGACCAGAAACCAAGACCCAGGTCGCCCCTGGGTCACACACCACGTGACCCAAGAGAGACAAAGGCGCGTTCCCTCTTCCGTTGGGCACATCTGGCTGCAACGCCCGACCGCAGGTGTGGCAGACATTCAAGCCTCTACGTGCCCGTCGTTAGACTTAAGAGGTTCGTAGGTGACACACCACCTGTGTATGTAGCTTTCTTTCTTCCCGGTGCAATGAAACTTCCACGAGGGCAGAAAATCACTCCCACGCGTGCCCTGTCCGGAGACAAATCTTAGCAGCGTGCTCACGCACGCCACAGATACAACGGTGCTGGGTGGAAGGCGGGAAATTGGAGAAGGTGATTAGGGCACAAGGGTGAGGCCACTATGAATGGCATCTGTGCCTTTATATTATATAGAAGAGACCCCAGGAAGAGCTCCCCCTACTCCTGACACGGGTGTTGAGGACGAGGAGACAGCCGTCCGTAACGCAGACATCCACACCCCCAGGACCGTGATGGATGAAATCGTCTTCCTAAAGCCGCCTGGTCTGCGGAATTTCTATCCCAGCAGCTCGCACAGAGAAAGGCCGGGGTTCTCAAAGTGTGCGCCCCAGAAGATTTCCAGGTGCGCCTCATGGTATTCCAGAGAAATAGGTGCCTTTTGGGAACCAAAAAACCAACAGGGTGCTTGGAATTTAGGTTTTTGGGGGGACAGAGGTGTGGGGAATTGGCTGTAAGCTGACAGTCTGCCCAACCCCCCACCTCACTTGCCTGATGAGGTTGGAAAGGGCTGTTAAGCTGTGGTGCTGGATTGTTTACACTACCCCCCATGTTCCCGGAAAGACTGGAGGCAAGTTTCTTCTATCCTTTGTTTGGTGTCAAGTTAAGATGTTATGTACGCTAGGGGTTTTGGATTAATGATGAAACATCAAGAATTGTCTCTTGAAGCCTTTTGGATTTCTATAAAAGAAAAATATGTGGCAATATCTAAAAAAAAGCTTTGAACATTTTACTACAATTTTCAATATCCTATTTACGTGAATTAGGGTTTTCTACCCTTAACACAATTAAGAGTAAAAAGAGAGGAATTCTTCAAAGGAAATGAGAGTTTGCCTTTTGAGTATATATATGCCCAAACATTGAAGAAATCTCTAGGACACATCAGGCTCATGCTTCTCATAAACACAAGAATGAAAAAAATTAACCCATTTGTGCCGGGACCTGCCTATTTACTAAATCTTACTAAGAATGTATCTATATGTATAAAAAGATAACTTTTTTGTCATTTTTTTATTTTTTTAACCCCTCTTTTTGACAAATTCTAAAAAGCGCAACTCAAAAAATGTAACATAAAAATGTTTTTTTTAAATATTTATTTATTTATTCATTTTATAGAGGAGAGGGAGAGAGAGAGAGAGAGAGAGAGAGAGAAGAGAGAGAGAGAGAGAGAAGGGGGGAGGAGCTGGAAGCATCAACTCCCATATGTGCCTTGACCAGGCAAGCCCAGGGTTTCGAACCGGCGACCTCAGCATTTCCAGGTCGACGTTTTATGCACTGCGCCACCACAGGTCAGGCCAACATAAAAATGTTTTTTAATGTCAGAATAAATTTAATTTTGTCGCTTCTTTCATTTAAGTACCGTAGAAGCACGCTTGGACTTTTTATTTATTTTTTCTTTCACATTGGACTTAATTATAACGTGCTTCTCAGAAATTTGTATATAGTGCGCCTACACTTATTGGTAGGGTTTGAAATGCGCCCCCGACTCCAAATCCTGTTTCTACACCCACGCGGTCTGAGATATTTCTATCTCAGCATCTCGCAGGGACTAAGATAATGCATCTCTGTGCATATATGTACACAGGACACATTCCCGGAAACAGCTTGCTGGAGGGAAAAATGACAGTTTTTTTACATTGTCAGGAAGAATGCCTAATTGCTCTCCAAACATTCTGTGAACTCCGCCGCCCGCCAGTAACGTGTAGAAACACTTTCTTTCTTTTCTTTTTTTTTTTTTTTCTTGTATTTTTCTGAAGCTGGAAACGGGAGAGACAGTCAGACAGACTCCCGCATGCGCCCGACCGGGATCCACCCGGCACGCCCACCAGGGGCGGCGCTCTGCCCACCAGGGGGCGATGCTCTGCCCCTCCGGGGCGTCGCTCTGTTGCGACCAGAACCACTCTAGCGCCTGGGGCAGAGGCCAAGGAGCCATCCCCAGTGCCTGGGCCATCTTTGCTCCAATGGAGCCTTGGTTGCGGGAGGGGAAGAGAGAGACAGAGAGGAAGGAGGGGGAGGGGTGGAGAAGCAAATGGGCACTTATCTTATGGGCCCTGGCCGGGAATCGAACCCGGGTCCCCCACACACCAGGCCGACGCTCAACCGCTGAGCCAACTGGCCAGGGCCGAAACACTCTTTCAACCTGCCCACAGAGAGCCAACATCAGTGCGGCCGTCAAGCTAAAAAAAATATTAATAAAGTAAGAAGTCACATGAAATCAGTTTTTTGTTGTGACACCTTAGTTGTTCATTGATTGCTTTCTCATATGTGCCTTGACCGCGGGCCTTCAGCAGACCAAGTAACCCCTTGCTCGAGCCAGCGACCTTGGGTCCAAGCTGGTGAGCTTTTGCTCAAACCAGATGAGCCTGTGCTCAAGCTGGCGACCTCGGGGTCTCGAACCTGGGTCCTCCGCATCCCAGTCCGACGCTCTATCCACTGCGCCACCGCCTGGGCAGGCGATATGCCCCTTTTTTCGAAAAAAAAAAAATGATTTAGGTATTTCTGTTGATAGGTTGACGAGTGTTAGACATTTGAATTCTTCCACCGGGAGGTTCCTTCCTGGTTTTTGACAGAGTCATTTCCCACTAATTTTTCTCATTTTCGGTGCCTTTTACACTCTCATCTTTATTCCCCATGTTACTACTCCCATCCACCCACAATTTCCACAGCTGACCCACACTATCTCCCCGGCGACAATTCGCTATTATTTTATTGGATTTTCTATTTTATATTTTTTAAATTCTTTACAGCAGCCAAGGTTTGCAAACCGCACAAGGAGAGAAAGATGATGATAATATATACCCTTTCGGGAAGAAGCCAAAAAAAGAAAAAATGCCAAAGAAAGCAGTTTCGTTTCCCAAGACACACGCGTCGCGGTCCAGGAACGGAGCATTTGAAACGGCACGGCTGACCTTTTCCAGGGGAGCCGGAAATGCCACCTCCTCATTCTCTGTCTCCGGGGCCCACGTGGCCGGAGGCTGCGGAGAGGGCTGGGCAGGTGCCCGAGAGCCCTGGGTGGTGGATGGGCTTGCTTCCACCCTGGGGGCTGGGGGGGCGACACCACACAGGGGCCACTTGAAAGGGGGCTTGTCCTGCTGTGCTGTCACCTCAGCCCAGGGGCCCAGGGACACCGCTGCACTTGCTTTGTGATACAACGACAAAATTAACTCCTAACGATGGCATCTCGCAGGGGAACCTGGGTGGATCCCCGTTGCCCGGGTAAGAACAGAATCATCAGACAGGACTCGGTTATGAAAGGGGACAGTGGGGTGGGGACGTCTCTTAGCAGTGACCCTCAGGGGCTGACACTGGGGAGGAATGCAGAAATGTCCATGTTCTGCCTACAGGTGCTGTCCTGGCATCTTATAGGTAGCTTTTTGTTTTTATAATCACTTCATTTTTATCATTATTATTATTCTATTGATTTTAAAGAAAGAGAGACAGAAATATCAATGTTGTTCCACTTATTTGTGCATTCTTTCAGTGATTCATTTTTTCTTTTGTATTTTTTTTCTGAAGTGAGAAGCGGGGACGCAGAGAGACAGAATCCCACATGCGCCCGACCGGATTCCACCCAGCGTGCCCACCAGGGGGCGATGCTCTGCCCATCTGGGGCGTTGTTCTGTTGTTCAGCAACCCAGCTCTTCCCAGCACCTGAGGTTGAGGCCATGGAGCCATCCTCAGTCCCTGGGCCAACTTTCCTCCAATGGAGCCTTGGCTGCGGGAGGGGAAGAGAGAGATAGAGAGAAAGGAGAGGGGGAAGGATGGAGAAGCAGATGGTGCTTCTCCTGTATGCCCTGGCTGGGAATCAAACCCAGAACTTCCACATGCTGGGCTGATACTCTCCTGCTGAGCCAACCGGCCAAGGCTCATTGGGTGATTCTTTTATGTGCTCTCACCGGGGATCAAACCCACAACCTTGGCCATAGCAGGACTGCATTCTAACCAATCAGCTACCCGGCCAGGGCCACATTGAGCTTGCTGACCAAAGTGATCAATGGATGTAGCTTAGTTTTAAACGGGTTTAGTGATGATATTAAAAAGCACGTATCATGCCAAATTCACATAATTATTTTAAATAGACATATGTGGTCCACAGATTTAAGGGAGTAGAATGCACAGGGGGAAAAAAAACGAGTAACTACAGTTGTTTAACTTGAGTTACCCTTAATTAAAGTAAAATAACACCCCTGTTTTAAAAAATAGTTGAGTTTTATGAATTACTAAATTAAAACAAAAGTATTCCAAACCAGCTCTCAATGATTTGCACTGGCTTTTTTTTTTTTTTGATTAGCATAATAGATTTGTGGTTATATGTATTAGTATTAAAATAATTGAATTATTTTTTTTAAATGTTGAAATAAGAAAATAGCATGGGTGTGAGATCGAAAACATAAATTTTCATGTCAAATTATGCAGAAGACATTTCTTTAAAAAATTCTCAAGGTTTGTTGAGGAAAAATTATACTAACAATCAGTTTTTAAAAAAAGACTTTTAGTATTTGTTTTTATATATAGATATAGATATGGATATGGATATGGATATAGATAGGTATAGATGTATAGATATAGATGTGTAGACATAGATATATAGATATAGATGATATAGATATAGATATAGATGATATAGGTATAGATACAGATGATATAGATATAGATATAGGTGATATAGATATAGATATGTAGATATAGATATAGATGATATAGATATAGATACAGATATATAGATATAGACATATAGATATAGATATAGATGTAGATATATAGATATAGATGATAAAGATATAGATATAGGTGATATAGATATAGATATGTAGATATAGATATAGATGATATAGATATAGATATAAATATAGATTATATAGGTATAGACATAGGTGAAATAGATATAGATATAAAAGATATAGATATAGATGATATAGATATAGATGATATAGATATAGATACAGATATATAGATATAGACATATAGATATAGATATAGGTGAAATAGATATAGATATAGATGTAGATATATAGATATAGATGATATAGATATAGATGATATAGATATAGATATAGGTGATATAGATGTAGATATGTAGATATAGATGATATAGATATAGATATAAATATAGATTATATAGGTATAGACATAGGTGAAATAGATATAGATATAGGAGATATAGATATAGATGATATAGATATAGATGATATAGATATAGATATAGATGTAGATGATATAGATATAGATATATAGATATAGATATAGATGATATAGGTATAGATACAGGTGAAATAGATATAGATATAGATGTAGATGTATAGACATAGATGATTTAGATATAGATGCTATAGATATAGACATAGATGATATAGATATAGTATAGGTGATATATAGATATAGGTGACATATAGATATAGATGTAGATATGTAGATATAGATATAGATGATATAGATATAGATACAGATATAGATGATATAGATGATATAGATGATATAGATATAGACATATAGATATAGATGATATAGGTATAGATAAAGGTGAAATAGATGTACATATATATAAATATAGATGATGTAGACATAGATATAGACACAGATATATAGACATATAGATATAGATACAGATATAGATATAGATATAGATACAGATACAGATATAGATATAGATATAGATACAAATATAGATATAGATATAGATATAGACAGTGTTGGGCAAAAGTTCACATACAGTCGTCAGTATAAAAACAATATAATAATTAATAAATGGGAATACAAGACTAAACGTTGTGCTCTGCGTACTCACAACTGGAGACCTGCCTTCCGCCCGCCCCATAGGTTCTGGGGCTCAGATCACGAAGCCCCCGCTCGGGTGGAGGCACCGAGATTTTGATTCGTTTTAAAACCGTGAAGTGTGAGCATTTCAACCACCACAACTGTGATAACATCCATGCCTTTGCCTTCTTGTTTTGTGTGTAATTTCTCAATAAAATTGGGGGGGTGCGGGGGCGATAAAGGAATCCCACAGAAGAACACTCCCAAAGAGAATCGTGACCAATCGTAACGGAATGAGTCCTTCTGGTGACAGAGGGCAGCGTCCTTGTGCCCCGGGCGGGGGGTGGGGGGGTGTCTCTCTCTGTCCACGCCTCCTGATGCCGAATCCAGTTCGAGGCTCACGTTCATTTTCTCCGCGATGAACACAGTGCACAGACATCAATGCTACCAAAACCAAAGCACTTGCAGCTCAAGGCCCCGCTCCGTTCAACGGACAGAAAGCAGCGTTATGTCAGGATGGTCCGGGACGACCACCCGGTTAAAGCCCGTGAAACACTGATTCGCAATCAGTAGCGATTCAACGGCCTTCATTCAGGGCGCAGAGGTAGGTGACCACACCCTCTGAGTCACCGTAAACCAGTGGTTCTCAACCTTTCTAACGCCGTGACCCCGCAATACAGTGCCTCATGTTGTGGTGACCCCAAACCAAAAAATAATGTTGGTGGCTACTTCATACCTGTAATTTTGCTACAGTTACGATTCGGAATGTAACTACCTGATATGTGTCATGTATTTTCCGATGGCTTTAGGCGACCCCGTCGGGGTCACGGCCCACAGGTTGAGAACCGCTGCCGTAAAGGGTGTGCGCTGTCTTCTCGCATGCAGAACCCACCTCTCTCCCCCACCCCCAATCACAGCCCATCACTGCCCACGGTCCTGGGTCACAGCCAACGAGGTCGACAGGTAACGGGCCCCCTTTCTACCTGCCTGCGCTCTGCTCTGTCCACTGAACCCTTTTTGTTAGGGACTCAATGAGACAGGACTCAGGGCCCTGGGTGGTTGGCTCAGCGGTAGAGCATCAGCCTGGCGTGCGGGGGACCTGGGTTCGATTCCTGGTCAGGGCACACAGGAGAAGCGCCCATCTGCTTCTCCACCCCCCCCCCCTTCCTCTCTGTCTCTCTCTTCCCCTCCCGCAGCCAAGGCTCCACTGGAGCAAAGATGGCCCGGGCGCTGGGGATGGCTCCTTGGCCTCTGCCCCAGGTGCTAGAGTGGCTCTGGTCGCGGCAGAGCGACGCCCTGGAGGGGCAGAGCATCGCCCCCTGGTGGGCAGAGCGTCTCCCCTGGTGGGCATGCCGGGTGGATCCCGGTCGGGCTCATGCGGGAGTCTGACTGTCTCTCCCCATTTCCAGCTTCAGAAAAAAAAAAGAAACAGGACTCAGCCCTGCCATCCGGGACCTGAGCCCTCAGTGGCTTCTCTGTGTCCCCACAGGTCTGATGACAGGGTCCCCATGGCTCTGAGCTTAGGTGTCACCTGGGCTGGGTTTTTATTTATTCATTTTAGAAAGAAGAGAGAGAGGGAGAGAGAGAGAGGAGACAGAGAGAGAAGGGGGGGAGGAGCAGGAAGCATCAACTCCCATATGTGCCTTGACCAGGCAAGCCCAGGGTTTCGAACCGGCGACCTCAGCATTTCCAGGTCGACGCTTTATCCACTGCGCCACCACAGGCCACGCTCGCCGGGGCTGGTTTGACGGACAAACTCCCCGCCCTGTCCCGTGTCTGCTCCCAGGGATGTGCCCCCCCACACACACACACACGTCCGGTGTCCTGGCTGTAGGCTGCCGGGTCAACACGCCATTTCCTGCAAGGATAACACGGAAATCACGTCCCGTTCCTGAGTGACAAGGGCTGACATCGGACGGCACAGTGGTGCATCCCGTCGGGGACCGTGAGGTCACCCGCAGCAACGCCCCACACACACCACACAGGGCGAGGCCTCTGCCTCGCTCCAGCACCGGGCCAGGACATGCGATCGCTCCCATCCCGATGAAAAAAATGTATTTCCTTGGTCTGAGTTCCGATTCCGCAATTCCCTGGATTTGTCCCGGCTTCGTTCTCCGACATTCTGCAGCGCACACGTGAAAATCAGACAGCTGGAAACACGCACGTTTCTATAACACGGTTGATAACGTTTTTCTATTATGACGTCATGTTCCCTCCCAGAGATGTTATAGTTTCAGTTACTATTTAATCATAAGTCACCTGTAAGACGTATTATGTTATGTATTCCGATCCAGGGGTCGTCACACTTTTATAAAAACCGCCCACTTTTGCAGTGCTGGCCAACCTGGTCCCTACCGCCCACTAGTGGGCGGTCCAGCTTTCATGGTGGGCCCATCGCAGCGCCGTTTGGGTGCACAGTAGGGACCAGGTTGACCAGCACTGCAAAAGTGGGTGATTTTTATAAAAAGTTTGACGACTCCTGCGAGGCACATGGCTTATGGTGGGTAGTATCACCTCTGAATGATTATTGCTTGAGGAATATTTCGTCATCCAAGGATGCTTTGCCGTGAAGATGACAGCATCCCACGTCTTGTAGTCTTGCAGTCGTGAGAGGTGGTCAACTACCCAAAGCAAGGCACACATCTCTGATCTTCCTAGGGACATTTCACAGGTAATATTTCATGTCACACATTCGTGATCACTCGTGCCGATGTTCACGATCATTGATGTGATCACCGTATTCCGGGAGCAATAACTGTCTACACTCGGGAGTTCTTCTCAAGAGGACCGTGGCCACGAAGGCAACAACTTCCAAATTCATCAATCAGAAGGCGGCACGGAGGGGGTGGGGGCAGGAGGGGGTTACACAAAGCTCTTGAGAATAATTTCAGTCCTGAAGGGAGGTTAGAAAAGAAAGGATTCCTTTTTTAAAATCTTTTTATTATTATTATTATTCATTTTAATGGGGTGACATTGATCGATCAGGGTACATAGGTTGAGAGGAAACATCTCCAGGTTATTTTGGCATTTGATTATGTTCCATACCCCCTTCACCCAAAGTCAAACTGTCTTCAGTCACCAAGAAAGGATTCTTAATGTGAACCTCTACTTGGAAGCTTGTCCTTGTTCAGTGTTGCTCATTAAGACTATTTCTTATGTGCGTAGGTACATTATACAGAAAGTAAAGACAAGAAACCCTGGCTGGGATGCTCAGCTGGTGAGAGCACCATCCTGATGCCCCAAGGCTGTGGGTTCGATTCCCGGTTGGGGCACATTCAAGAATCAATCAATAAAAGCATGAATAAGTGGAACAGCAAATAGATGTCTCTCTCTCTCTGTCTCTCTCTCTCTCTCTCTGTCTCAATATACTGCCCATAACACACCCCTGCTGCTTCAATGACCTGGACATTTGCACATTTTTCCCGTCTCATTTGCACGCCCTTCTTCCTGCTGATATTTCTGCCCGGAAGACTGTGTCACCCCAACCTCCACAAAGAGGTTCCCACATGTGACTCACCCCTTGCCTGACTGTGGAATATCCTTGTTCCCCCAAAGCTCAAACCCTGCTCTATCCTCTCACAGGTGACTCCGGCAGTGGCCTTGCTCTTGACAGCAACACGGAATTTCCTCCGTGGTGTCCGTCAGGGTTTCTAAGTAATAGATTCATTTTGGTTGCTCTTGGGGTCACTGGCAGTCCTTGTACAGAGTGTGTGTAAAGTCACGGTGCGCTTTTGACCGGTCACAGGAAAGCAACAAAAGATGACAGAAATGTGAAATCAGCACCAAATAAAAGAAAAACCCTCCCACTTTCTGGAGGATGATGTGGCAGGATGTGTGCATGCGCAGATGATGATGTAACACCGTGTATACAGCGGAGCAGCCCACGGCCATGCCAGTCGAGATGTGGACAGTACAGAGAAAAGTTCAGTGTGTTCTGTGGCTCACTCAATTCGAATCCGTGACCAAAGTGCAATGTGAATGTCGGCGTGTTTAGAACGAAGCGCCACCACATAGGAATAACACGACTCGGTGGGATAAGCAGTTGAAGGAAACCGGCAGTTTGGTGGAGAAACCCCGTTCTGGTAGGCCATCAGTCAGTGACGAGTCTGTAGAGGCTATACGGGATAGCTCCCTAAGGAGCCCTAAAAAATCTGTGCGTGAGCCCACATTGAACTGCACTAAATAGGTATAAAACTTGGGGAGTTTTCCTTTTATTTGGTGCAGATTTCACATTTCTGTCATCTTTTGTTGCTTTCCTGTGGCCGGTCAAAAGGGCACCGTGACTTTACGGACACACTGTATTTCTACAGGTTCTCTGAAGGTAGACTGGGCACAGCCCTCTCTTGATATGTGAGCCCCAGCGCCTGGCACAGCATCTCCCACAAAGCAGATGGTTGGTGAATACGTCTGTGCAATAAAGGCAGGAAATAATGAAAAGAAAAAGCAGTGTGTCCATTATAAAAGGGGAAAATTTCAATATGCTAACTCAATATCTCGGGTAACGCTAAGCGCACTCCTTTAAACAACTCATCGTTTGCAGGCATTTAATTTCAACCACCGAATCCGTTTTGCCGCGCTAATCCAATTTCAGTACATGAGTAAGTGACAGAGAGCGGTGTGTAGGCAACGTTCAATACGTGTAGTTAGTTAACGATGAGTAAATACCAGTGCTTACGGAGCTGAACACAATTGAAGTCTCCCCTCAGAGACTTTTTCCCTTCCATGCTCTTATATCACCCATTAGCTTTCGGTTTGGCTGCGCTGCTGGGGTAAAATATCTCCTCAAACTGGAAGCATTATCCTGAAATGATTTCATACAGCTCCTAGAATACCGCTCTACGAACTCAGCGGGCATTCAGTACATCGTCGCCCAACGGCATGATGCCGGAATGGAGAGATATATTTATAGTTATGTCCAACGGGACAGGCTGGCACACGGACGGACACGGAGAATTTTCAAGTATCTACAAGTAGTGTGTGACCTGATTAGACCTTTTTCCTGCCCGGCTGTCCCCCCCCGAGAAAGAAGACAGCCGTGAAGCAAAGTCAACATAAGGAAAATCTCTTCTTTTCTTATGGTCCAAAATAAACAAAAAAAGGACCAGGCGGTTGATGTCGATGAAGGCTGAGAATGTCGGTCACCACCCACGCCATACTCCGCGAGGCTGACGGTGTCAAGGGTGGTCATGGTACATGAAAAAGGATCTTATAGAAAGAGTAGAGGCCCTGGCTGGTTGGCTCAGTGGTAGAGCATTGGCCCAGCGTGTAGAAGTCCCAGGTTCGATTCCCAGCCAGGGCACACAGGAGAAGCGTCCATCTGCTTCTCCACCCCTCCCCCTCTCCTTCCTCTCTGTCTCTCTCTTCCCCTCCCGCAGCCGAGGCTCCATTGGAGCAAAGCTGGCCCGGGCGCTGAGGACGGCTCCATGGCCTCTGCCTCAGGCGCTAGAATGGCTCTGGTTGTAACAGAGCGGCACCCCAGATGGGCAGAGCATCACTTCCTGGTGGGCGTGCCGGGTGGATCCCGGTCGGGCGCATGCGGGAGTCTGTCTGACTGCCTCCCTGTTTTCAACTTGAGAAAAATACCAAAATAAAGAAAGAGTTCAGCAGGGGCAACCCAGACATGGTTGCTGTGACCACGCCCGGACACCAAGCTGGGAAGCGGCACAGTGTCTTGGCCTTGCACTTGGACACAAGCAAGGTGTCAACCCCACTCGGCCGCTTCAGGAACTGCACGACGGACAAGGTAGTCAACCAGGACTGCCTCAGTTTCCCCTCTCTGTAAAAAGGGGGATAAAGAACGGAATTCTGGTTCTTGTGTCAGGCGCTGCGGGCTGGCAAGTTGGTGGCCCGAGCTGAGAACAGAAGTGACAGTCATCTGTCATGATGTCCCGTCCCCCCCCCCCCCCCGGTTACCTCTGATGCTCCAGAAAGATGGAACCCTCAGAAATGTAAACTAGATGTTCGTCTACGGACTCAATATCCAGTCTCTACAAGTGCCTGTTGTTTCTTACGAAATATCAACGGGGAGTCTGGTCATGGCTGAGTATCTCTTCCTAGAGCTCAGAGGTCATTGGAAATCGACACTGGGCGAGTGTGCTTTGAGTCTCATTCACACAAGCGCACACAGAAAAACGGCCTCACCGTTGTAACACTATTTTCCTTCCCATCCTCCTAGTTTAAATTCCTGTTCATTCTGACAGCAGACTGGCCGCTAGATGGCTGCCAACCGAGGAATGCCATGAAATCCCTTTTCATGAACCCTACTGATATCTCCTCACGGACCCGTGTTGAGGAGTGAGAGACACGGCCCGACTCTCTCGGAGAAAAAATTAGCTTCTAGGATCAGCGCATGTGAGAACTGGCTTTCAAACTGGGTAATGTGTTTCTCAGCTATCTCTTCTTTCCCTCCATCCTACCTTCCTTTCTCCCTCCTTCCTTCCTCCCTTCCTCCCTCCTTCCTTTCTTCCCTCCTTCCTTCCTTCCTTCCTTTGTTCCTTCCCTCCCTCTTTCCTTCCTTCCTTCCTTTCTTTCTTTCTTTCTTCTTTCTTTCTTTCATCATTCCTTCCTTCCTGTCCTCATTCCCTCTTTCCTTCCTTCCTTTCTTTTATCCTTCCTTCCTACCTCCTTCCTTCCATCCTTCCTGCCTTCCCTCCTTCCTTCCTTCCCTCCCTTTCCATCCTTCCTCTTGCTTTCTTTTTATTTCTTTCATCATTCTTTCCTTCCTTCCTTCTTCCTTCCTCCCCCCTCCTTCCTTCTTTTCCTCCTTCCTTCCTTCTTTTCCTTCCTTCCTTCTTTCCTTCCTTTCCTCCCTCCCTCCCATTCTCTCCCTCTTCTTCTTTCTTTCTTCCTTTCTTTCCTTCTTTTCTTTCTTCTTTTTCTTCCTCCCTCACTCCTTCCCTTTCTTCATTTTCTACCTCCCTCATTTCCTTTTCCTTCCTACCTCCCATCCTTCCTTCTTTCCTTCCTCTTTCCCTCCCTTCCTCTTCCCCTCCCTTCCTTCCTTCCCTCCTTTCTTCCCTTCCTTCCTTCTGTCTTCTTTCCCTCCCTCGCTCCCTTCTTTCCTTCCTTCCTTCCTTCCTCCCTTCTTTCCTTCCTCTTCCCCTTCCTTCTATCTTCTTTCCCTCCTTTCCTTCCTTCCTTCCTTCCTCTTTCCCTCTTTCCCTTCCCTTTTCCTATCTGCCCTTTCTCTTTCTACCTGATTCTTTTATTCTTACATCATGCTCAGATAAAACAACACATGCGAGGCCACCCTTGTAAAGAATTCCTCCCCAAGAAGACAAAACTTAGCCAATTTCCAGGTGTCCCCATTGGTAAGGAAAACACCCAAGGTTGAATACTTCCACATGGTGTCCCCTCAACAGCATGAGCTAAAGAGTCCCTGGGTGTCCTGAGCAGAGAAAGACACTGGAAGGAAAAAATGTTTCCCTAAAGAAACACGTCTACCTGTGTAGAGCATGTGAACAGGTGGCCGTTGGGTCATCAAGTCCGTAAGACGGAGGGTGGGAGCTTTGCCAGGGAGAACCTGGACCCTTAAATGGCCTCCACTCTTATGCTACAGCTCCCG
The DNA here is from genome assembly GCF_036850765.1 of Saccopteryx bilineata. Lineage (NCBI taxonomy): Eukaryota > Metazoa > Chordata > Mammalia > Chiroptera > Emballonuridae > Saccopteryx > Saccopteryx bilineata. The sequence goes on along the minus strand of NC_089502.1, from coordinate 144,685,096 downwards.
TCGGGAGGAACGGCTAACCTGTCTGGGAAAAGAATCCTTAACAGAGCCCTGGAAGTTCCCAGAGATTTGGATAGAGCAAATATCTGCTGAGGGTCACTCATCACTTAAACCATAAGCTGTGAGGATGTTTTTTTTAAATTTACTTTTCTTTTAAGTGAGCAGAAGGAAGATAGAGAGACAGACTCTCTCGCATGGACTCCACACTGGATCCATCCAGCAACTCCCGTCTGGGGCCGATGCTCTGCCCATGTGGGGCCGGCCTCACAACTGAGCTATTTTTAGCACCTGAGGTGGAGGCTCCATGAAGACATCCTCAGCGACCAGAACCCATGTGCTCGAAGGAATCAAGCCATGGCTGCAGGAGGGGAAGAGATAGAGAGAGAAAGAAGAGAGAACAAGGGCGAAGTAGAAGAAACAGATAGTTGCCTCCCGTGCGTGCCCCGACCGGGAATTGAACCTGGGACTTCCACACGCCAGGTTGACACTCTACTGCTGAGCCAACCGGCCAGAGCCTAAATTTTTTTTTCAATTACTGTGCACATATCATATTATTTTGCAATAGTTTCAGATGGACAGCATATTAGACGATATGTCACTTAGTTTTAAGGGAAACAGAAGCGTTCTAAAGTTTGTTCTAGTGACTGAACAATGCACACATCACTGCCGTTTTTGAATATTAAGTATTTTCCAGAAGAGGGAAAAAAAACAAACATGCCGTATTGGCTCAACTCCAAGAAACAGTTTTCTTCGCAGGAAATGACCACTGCGAGAAAACAACATCAAATCTCAGCCGCCAACTGACGTGCAAGAAAAAGTGTAGAGAGATGTGTCCAGTGGGGCACTCGGGTTACAAAACGTGAAGAGAAGAAAATAAATGGGGAGAAGAGCCTGTCTCCTGGTGACCTTTGAAGGAAACTTCCAGACGCATTTATCGGTGTGAGAATGACTTTCTCCTCCTGATTAGAGGCAAAGGAAAAACACCAAGAATAATAGAATGATTTGAAATCACTGGGCTCAGACGTCCATTGTACACAGTCTCATGACAAAAACCTTAACCTTTAACGAGTCGTCCTCACAATTAACCTTTAGATTATGCATATTTTTTTTTTTTTTAAAAAGCATCCTGGTACAAGGTCTCTCGGCACAACAAACGAATTTAAAATGCGACTGTTACTCATTTTTTTGGACAGGCATGCCCTGGTATTTCTGGACTCCTGAAATGCCACTTGCGAAAGGGTGGACAGCTGCAAGCCATTATGGGAGGAATTTAAGGTCAGGGATCTTAACATGCTGAGAGCCTCTGCCTGTTTGATGGTAAAAAAAAAAAACCTCACAAATGGGGCCAGCAAACCACGTCGGGACTAAGTGTGTCTCCTGAGGATCCAAGCCGAAAACAAAACATTTCAGGACAGTGATGGGCTTCAACCAACCATTTCTGTCCCCAGCCAACGGTGGTTCCCAAATCCAGGTACAGATAAAAATCATCACGGAAACGCTATCGTCACCGGAAGACGGGTCTGGCCCTGGGACATAGAATGGTCCCACGGAGGTATGAGCCCCCCGGGAAGGTAGCTACGAGAGTGGGCAGCAGGCTGCATTCAGAGACATTTGTCCTGTTAGTCTGAGAAGGTGCCTCGCTATGGAAACTCTGACACTGACCGCAATTGGGGGGTAAAAAAGGAAAGGCTGGTGACAATCATGGTGGACCCTTAATAGAGATCCTAGAACAGCAAACATGAGCATTGGTTTTAAGATTTTTATTTTATCTTCTTCAAGTAAAGATGATTGTGTTTCCTTTTTTTTTTTTCCTGAAGTTAGAAGCAGGGAGGCAGAGAGACAGACTCCCGCATGCGCCTGACCGGGATCCACCCGGCATGCCCACCAGGGGGCGATGCTCTGCCCATCTGGGGTGTTGCTCCACTGAAGCAGAAGCCATTCCAGCACCTGAGGCAGAGGCCATGGAGCCGTCCTCAGCGACTGGGCCAACTTTGCTCCAATGGAGCCTTGGCTGCGGGAGGGGAAGAGAGAGACAGAGAGGAAGGAGGGGGGGTGGAGAAGCAAATGGGCGCTTCTCCTATGTGCCCTGGCCGGGAATCGAACCCAGAACTTCCACATGCCGGGCCGACGCTCTACTGCTTAATCAACTGGACAGGGCCCTGATTGTGGTTATCTTGACTCTACCGTGTTCCTGAACGTGTTGGTTAATAAACTAACAATATACCGCAGGATAAACAGAGGCCATGGTAGGCACTGACCCAGAACCCGTGCTCAACACAGAAAGAACCGTAAAAGGTCGAATGGGTGGACTTTCTCCTAGACGCCTGGGTACATAGGATTGTGCCTTTTAATTCCGCTACACCCCAATGCCTCTGCCCTTCCCTTGTGGTTAGTACTTTATCTCCCTTACATGCATTTGTTTTGAAATTATTGTTAGAAATGGAGAAGAAAAGTCAAAATACCAGGGTACAGGTGTTAAACAGGAGATGAGTAGAAAAATAAAACAAACAGAAAAGAAAGGGTGGATGACATGGTTTGAAGTTGGAAAAATGCAGAAAATGTTCAGTATTATATAAAAAAAGGACATACAAATAGGAAAATATTGATTGGGCCATTTTGCTTTGAAAACCAAAGTAAGCCTGACCAGGTGGTGGCACAGCGGATAGAGCATCGGACTGGGACACGGAGGACCCAGGTTCGAGACCCCGAGGTTGCTAGCTTGAGCACGGGCTCATCTGGTTTGAGCAAAGCTCACCAGCTTGGACCCAAGGTTGCTGGCTCGAGCAAGGGGTCACTCGGTCTGCTGTAGCCCCACGGTCAAGGCACATATGAGAAAGCAATCAATGAACAACTAAGGTGTCGCAACGAGAAACTGATGATTGATGCTTCTCATCTCTCTCCGTTCCTGTCTGTCTGTCCCTATCTATCCCTCTCTCTCTCACTCTGTACCTGAAAAAAAAAAAGATTTATAAAACAGGAATAAATAACAATGATTAAATATTAAATGTTAACTGGGTATTAATACTTCAGAAAAGACAGATTAATATATTAAGTTTATCAAATTTTATGTAATTTCCTGATATTAAAAATTTAAGAAACATTATTCGTTTATTTTACTTTTTTTTAACATCAGCAAGAATAGGCTGACTGCTTCTAAATGTGTCAGAACTGCAATCTCTTTGTGTGGTCGCACTGTCATTCAGGATTAAATTGAACAAAAAATGGGCATGATGTCTACACTAAAAAGAATTACAAGTGTTGCCAAGAAGATATTAAAAGAACGTTCAAGTAAACAGAAAGCTAAATTGTGTTAATGGGTTGGAAGTTTCATTTCTCTTCAACTGCCAGGTCTTCTGAAATTACTTAAAGATTTACCATGAGTTTAGTCATAACACCCCAAACCTCATTTGCTTTAAAAAAAAATAATGTATGCCTTCCATAGGTCTGTAAGGCATTGCACAATTTCTGCAGAGTCATTCTTCCATCATCCGGGCATTCGTTTGTCATTCTTCAGGGTAGAGTTAAAATTTAATTTTCTAACACTTTTCTGTTGTTGTAGAATAACAAACTAAAAAAAAAAAAATTGCGAGTCTCTTGTATCCTGAGCTCTAGCTAAAACTCATTCATGAGTGTTAGGAGTTTCTGAATGTCAGATGAGTTTCTATATAAACAATCACGTGCACAGGTAGTTCTTACTTTTGAAATCCATCCATTTCATTCTATTTACCTGACTATGCTTAGAAGAGAAGAGGTCTTCCCATTCATTATTAGTCAGAGAGGGGCAGAGCAGGCAACATTGCCTTGTTTCAAGATGACAGAGGAACGCAATCAATTATCTGTGATTTGTTCTTGTGGCTTCCTCTTTCAAAAATGCTTTTAACCTGTACAGGCATTGGTGCAGTGGATAGAGTGTCAGAATGGGACGCAGAGGACCCAGGTTGGAGACCCCGAGGTCGCCAGCTTGAGCGCGGGCTCATCTGGTTTGCGCAAAGCTCACCAGCTTGGACCCAAGGTCGCTGGCTCGAACAAAGGGGTCACTTGATCTGCTGTAGCCCCATGTTCAAGGCACATATGAGAAAGCAATCAATGAACAACTAAGGTGTTGCAACAAAAAACTAATGATTGATGCTTCTCATCTCTCTCTGTTCCTGTCTGTCTGTCCCTGTCTATCCCTATCTCTGACTCTCTCTCTGTCTCTGTAAAAAAAAAAAAAAAAACAGCAACACGCTTTTAGTAGTGGTGAAAATTGTCACCAGCAGAACAAGTAAAATCTTGTAAGAAAGACGCAGTGGTATTGCTCTGCTTGTATATTAATGGGGTTTGGGGGACCCCTCACCCTACACCTCAACAAACTAGATTCTCAATAGGACCCCCAGAGCAAAACTACAGAACCTCAAATCTGATAGACACTACAGGGTGGGGTGAAGGAGAAATAAAACTTAAAAGGGAGAGCCAGTCCAGGCGTTGGTAGAGTGGATAGAGCGTCGGACTGGGATGTGGAAGACCCAGGTTCAAGACACTGAGGTCTCCAGCTTGAGTGCGGGCTCATGTGGTTCGAGCAAAGCTCACCAGCTTGGACCTAGGGTCGGTGGCTCGAGCAAGGGGTTACTTGGTCTGCTGTAACCCCCTAGTCAAGGACTTATGAGAAAGAAATCAATGAACAACTAAGGTGTCTCAATGCACAACGAAAAACTGACGATTGATGCTTCTCATCTCTCCATTCCTGTCTGTCTTTATCTATCCGTCTCTCTGACTCTCTCTCTGTCTCTGTCAAAAAAAACACAACAAACAAAACAACCACTTTTAGTAGTGGTGGAAACTGTCACCAGCAGAACAAGTAAAATCTTACAAGAGAGACTCAGTGGCATTGCTCTGCTTGTATAATAATGGGGTTTGGGAGACCCCCTCACCCTAAACCCCAACCAGCTAGCTTCTCAATAAGACACCTGGAGCAAATCTACAGAAGCCCAAATCTGACAGACACAGCAAGGTGGGGTGAAGAAGAGATTAAACTTAAAAGGGAGAGAAAGAGGCTGACATGTCAGCTCCAGGTGCAATTATGTCCCATGACCTTATGGTCTTCCAGGACAGTGCCTTTACCACCAGTATAAAAAAAGAAAAAGAATCCACGTCTACGCATTCCTTCCGTGATTCACTCACACACAGTCATTTATCAAATCAAGTCCAACTCAGACTTGAAAACGAAAAGGGACAGGCGTCCCCCCACACCAGATTCGGCTGCCGATGACAGCTCTGAAGCCTCAACATGGAGCGTCTCAAGTAGGTGAGTGACCAGGTTCATGGTTTGCAGTCTCACGTTGAAAAGAAAACATGAAGAAAAGGAAGAGAAGAAGAGGAAGGAAGAAGAAAGAAGAAGGAAGAAGGAAGAAGAAGGAAGAAGGAAGAAGGAAGAAGAAGAAGAAGAAGAAGAAGAAGAAGAAGAAGAAGAAGAGAAGAAGAAGACTTCCACTGGTGAAGAATCATTCCCTTTAAGCTGGAATGTGGCAAATGAGGAAAACACAAGGAAGAACACGGCAAATGGGGAAAACACAAGGAAGAACGCGGCAAATGGGGAAAACACAAGGAAGAACGCAGCAAATGGGGAAACACGAGAAAGAAGGCGGCAAATGGGAAAACACGAGGAAGAACGCAGCAAATGGGGAAAACACGAGGAAGAACGCGGCAAATGGGAAAACACGAGGAAGAACGCGGCAAATGGGGAAAACACAAGGAAGAACGCGGCAAATGGGGAAAACACGAGGAAGAACACGGCAAATGGGGAAAACACAAGGAAGAACGCGGCAAATGAGGAAAACACAAGGAAGAACGCAGCAAATGAGGAAAACACGAGGAAGAACGCAGCAAATGGGGAAACACGAGAAAGAAGGCGGCAAATGGGAAAACACGAGGAAGAACGTGGCAAATGGGGAAAACACGAGGAAGAACGCGGCAAATGGGAAAACACGAGGAAGAACGCGGCAAATGGGGAAAACACGAGGAAGAACGCGGCAAATGGGGAAAACACGAGGAAGAACGCGGCAAATGGGGAATACACGAGAAAGAACGCGGCAAATGGGGAAAACACGAGGAAGAACGCGGCAAATGGGAAAACACGAGGAAGAACGCGGCAAATGGGGAAACACGAGAAAGAAGGCGGCAAATGGGAAAACACGAGGAAGAACGCGGCAAATGGGGAAAACACGAGGAAGAACGCGGCAAATGGGAAAACACGAGGAAGAACGCGGCAAATGGGGAAAACACGAGGAAGAACGCAGCAAATGGGGAAACACGAGAAAGAAGGCGGCAAATGGGAAAACAAGAGGAAGAACGTGGCAAATGGGGAAAACACGAGGAAGAACGCGGCAAATGGGAAAACACGAGGAAGAACGCGGCAAATGGGGAAAACACGAGGAAGAACGCGGCAAATGGGGAAAACACGAGGAAGAACGCGGCAAATGGGGAATACACGAGAAAGAACGCGGCAAATGGGGAAAACACAAGGAAGAACGCGGCAAGAAGATATTGCAGCGGGAAATGAGCAAAGCACCAGGTATGAAAATAAAATTGCATCTGCCAGCCATTCAGGTAGACCAGACAGATGTTTGTTGACCGAGTCGGTGTTCCCTACGGCAGGGAACACCTCTACTATCATAGGCATCCTCCAAGGTCCGTCACGCGGTTAGAGAAGGGTAGACTCCAAAAGGTGTTGTTGTGACGACCGAATGTTGTTACAGAAGATCACTCAGAATGCCGGAGGAAAGGGGGTCACTAGAAAGTAACGTACCCCCCATGCCACAAAATTGCTGGTGACGCGCTTTGAAGGTCTGACCTATGCCTGTCTTTCCACTCTCCCTCTTCTCTATCCTCCACTTTCCCCCTCTATCCACACTTGTAACCCTCAGACCCTGGACTGTGGTGTGCTACATCTGTCCCCAGGACCTTTGCATATGCTATTCCTTCTACCCACAAATCTTCCTACCCTAGCGGCCCATTACTATTCTTTTTTATAGACATCTTTTTTTTTTTAATTAAAATGTTCAGGGTGACATTGGTTAATAAAATTACATAGGTATCAGGAGTACCATTCCATAATACAACATATGCACACCACACCAGGTGTTCATGGCCACAAGTCAAGCCATTTTCCATCACCATTTCCCCCCCCCCGTACCTCCCTCTACCTCCCGCCTACACCTTTCCCTGCCATAATCCCCACACGGCTCTCTGTGTCTATGAACTTGCTTTGCTTTGCTCAATCCCTTCACTTTTTCACCCAGATTGTCACCACCATCTTGTCTGTCAGCTGTCAGTCTGTCCTAATTATTATGCTCTGTGACACCAGCCAGTCAGAGAAAAGACAAGGACCACACACAATCTCACTCATCGGTGGAATCTAATGAACGAAATAGACCAACAGCCAAGATAGAAACAGACCCAGACTTACTCTTCAACCCCCGTCTTGTTCTCCTGATCAACCTGCACCCTCCGACGAGCTCTGCCCACATCAGACACTTCCTCTCGTTTTCACCGACGCGTGTGGAACATTAGTCGATTATTTCTCCTCTACCCGTGGGCCAGAGCTTTTCAGCCTTGGCACTAGCAACATTTTGGATCTGATCATCTCCGTTGTGGGGCCGGCTGGCGTATGGAAGGATATTCACAGGCATTCCTGGCCCCCATCCTCACAATACCCGAGGTAAACCCCTGTCAGAACAACCCAGTCTGTCTGCCGACCTTCAAAGTGCCCCTGGAGGGCAGACTCACTCCTCGCTGAGAACCACTGACCTAGAATACGAGGTCCACGAAGTCAGAAAGCACGTCTGACTGTGATGGATTATAAAATCGTACACCTGCAACCTATCTACTTTTATTAACCAATGTCGCCCCGATAAATTCAACTGTAAAATAATTTTCGACCAGGAAGAAGAAGAACCCATATCCATGAGGCTGATGCCATCGTCTCAGAGGCTAGCACCATGGACAGCACCCAGGAGTCACTGAGGACATCTTGGTGGATAAATGATCCGGCCAGCCATAACTGGGTTTCTGCCAGAGCCGGCTAAAGCCGGGACAACATTCTGGGATACCCAGTTCAGACTAGCACATCTTCTTTATTAATCTCTTTCAAGCTTGGGGCAGTCAACGGGCTCCAATGACTCCGCCACAGCACAGACTCACCGGTTCTTCCCACCGGTGTTGTTGTTACCAAATTACCGCCCCTCCCGGTCTGTGCTGTGGCTGACTCCACTCTCCCTTCACGGGAAGGACACACCTCTTTGTCCACTCAAATGCTTACCGTGCGTCTATGGCTGGGCGCTGGCCTTTCAGGCTTGGATGGAATGGAACACTGAGGTTGCCAGTTCGAAACCCTGGGCTTTCCTGGTCAAGGCACATATGGGAGTTGATGCTTCCTGCTCCTCCCTCTTTCTCTCTCTCTCTTGCTCTGTCTCTCTCATTTCTCTCTCTCTCTCCTCCCTAAATTAATAAATAAAATATTTTTTAAAAACGACCCAGCGGCAATGTAATGGAGGCGTCTGCCGACTTGTTGGGAATGACATCGTCCCGAATCAGTTTCTCTAAGCTCTGTTGTCCTCACGTATGAAGCAAGGAGAACACGCCTTCCCCTCCTAGCCCAGCAGCTACTGTGCAGAAGCACAGAGGGGTGTGATGTTGGCCTGCAAAGGACCTACTTTGGTTTAATGGAAAGAAAAGCTAGGGTATTTAGTCAATCAAGTCTTTTTCTAAATTTTTTTCCCATTAATTTTGAGAAAGAGAGTGCCAGGACGAGGAAGAAAGAGAGAGAGAGAGAAGCATCAACTCACTGCTTGACTTAGCTTGTATTTGTGCCCTCGTTGGGTGTTTCTCCTATGTGCCCTGACCAGGGAGGTTCGAACCACTGACCCCTGGTGCGCTGGGTCGAGAAAACATCCTCCACTCAGTCACCATCGCCAGGGTGTCAATCAAGCCTTACCATCCTGGACAAGCCGATGGTTGGACACAGAATACATATACGTGGACAAAGAGTTACACCGAAGTTCAGTGGAGAAAAGTATGACTCTCCAGGAGGTGCCACCCGCAATCAGCCTCAAGGGGAAGAAAGTGGACGAATGTGACACAGTACGGGTGGACAAAACGACACCGGAGAGACACCAGTCACAACACAGCAATGACAATATTATGAAACATCCCTTTATTCAACTGTCTATCTACAGTGTGTCCATAAAGTCATGGTGCACTTTTGACCGGTCACAGGAAAGCATCAAAAGATGATAGAAATGGGAAATCTGCACTAAATAAAAGAAAAACCCTCCCAGTTTCTGTAGGATGGTGTGGCAGCATGTGCGCATGCGCAGATGATGATGTCACACCGTGTATACAGCGGAGCAGCCCACGGCCATGCCAGTCGAGATGTGGACGGTACAGAGGAAAGTTCAGTGTGTTCTGTGGCTCGCTCAATTCGAATCTGTGACCAAAGTGCAACGTGAATATCGGCGTGTTTATAACGAAGCGCCACCACACAGGAATAACATGACTCGGTGGGATAAGCAGTTGAAGGAAACCGGCAGTTTGGTGGAGAGACCCCGTTCTGGTAGGCCATCAGTCAGTGACGAGTCTGTAGAGGCTACACGGGATAGCTACCTAAGGGGCCCTAAAAAATCTGTGCGTGACCCCACATCAAACTGCACTGAATAGATATGAAACTGGGAGAGTTTTCCTTTTATTTGGTACAAATTTCACATTTCTATCGTCTTTTGTTGCTTTCCTGTGACTGGTCAAAACTGCACCATGACTTTACGGACACACTGTATAGGACCTTTCTGCCATCTCTGTCTTTCTGTGTCTCTCAGGGGAGACTCAAGTCAAGATGGAAGAGAAACTTGGACCTAAAAAGCTGGGAAAATTTCTACTGGAACAGCTTCTGGGCTGGCCTTTAACCCCCGGGATGTTTAGATGATATCATTAGAGCTGTGAAATTAGGGGGGGGGGGAGGAGAGGAGGGGAGAGAGACAGAGAGACAGACAGAGAGAGAGAGAATATGAATTAAAGGAAGAGGAGATAGTGGACAGTCTGGACAGACCCAGAGTCCGTGGCGTGTGAAGGAAAATAGAAAATAGATGGTCAGCAAATAGAGAGCCAAATGAGCCCGGGCAGTGTCTCTCAGTCCCTGGACTGTGCCTGGGGACACACAGTGTCACTTGTACCTTGTCTGCCACCTGCATGGACAAAGCAGGGCAAAGACACCTTATATGGGGACAGAGGCAGAAAAAGGCACGTCACACCCTGTCCGACCCGCTCCAGCCAAAAACAGACGTGGAAAATACATGCAACATGGGTAGGAACTGGTGTCACCATTGACCCATCCTCCCTACACGTGGCCCGTGACTTGCAAAAAAACCCACAGGGAACGTGCCGTTCGGGGACTCGCCGTGAGGACATTCTGGGCTAAGCAGGTACGTCAGAAATCACGACTTTTCCATCATGTCTCTATTGCCCCCAAAACCAAAACTAACTTAATGTCCAGTGTGAAAACCCACACACGTCGTCACCTCAAACCCTGCGCTTTAACGCTGACTCCGCGTCCAGGGGGAGCCCGGAAGGCTTCTCGTTGAAATTGAGTTTCCGGGGAAACGTAAGCTTCCTTAGTGTTGAACTGGCAACAGTATTGGGAGCGATCTTCGCTTGAAATGATGATTTACGCATTCATGATATATAACAGAAGAACAATGCTTTGGTAAAGAGGCCACTTACGTACCCAGTAAAAGGAACAGAGTCCAGAATATAGGGACTGTGTTTCCATTGCTTGACCAACCCCTCCATTCTCATATTTTAGGTATGGGACACAATGATACTTCCTCCAGGAAGCCCTCCAGGTGGTCTCCAAGGTGAGATCCAGTGTTTCTACTAGGTGCTCCCAAGCATCTCGCTGTTGTAATCATCCTACGATTAACTGTATTTTAAACTCAGCCTTATTGATTAGCTCTTCTTCCCTTTTAAGAAAACACAAATTCCTTCACAATGCTATCAAACCCTCAGAAACCTGGGTGCAGCAAATCTCTGAGTCATGTAAAACACGGGGTTACGTGATGTTGAGGCCAATTGTAGAAGGAGAACTGAAGAAAGAAATGCTGGCTAACCATGATATGACTGAATTTTCATTATTATAGGGTCATACTATATTAGTGGAATAATCCCAATGGATAAAATATAGAAGGACATCTTTCATTCTTTCTGTGTTCTTTGAAATCTCCTGATCTCTGACTTTTTTTTTTAATAGGTGAGAAGAGGGCAGATAGTGAGGCAGACTCCTGCATGCACTCTGACTGGGATCCACCAGGCAATCCCACGAGGGGCCGATGTTCAAGTACTGAGCTATTTTTAGCACCTGAGGCTGATTTGCTCCAAGGGAACTATTCTCAGAACCTGGGGCGAAGCTCAAACCAACCAAGCCATTGGCTGCAGGAGAGGAAGAGAGAGAGGAGGAGGGGAAGGGTGGAGAAGCAGATGGTTGCTTCTCCTGTGTGCCCTGACCCGGGATCGAACCTGGGAGGTCCATGTGCCAGGTCAATGGTCTATCCAGTGAACCAATGGCCAGGGCCAATCTCTGATTTTCTGATCCATTGACTTGAAGCCCAGACGTTCAGCGTCGGCCAAAGTCAGGCACGCAGTCCTCACACACGCACGCTGGGTTAAGTCTTCAAACAGTTTGGGTAAAAAGCACCAGCACAAACCAATAAAGGAAAACAGTAGGGTGGGCAAACTTTTTTTTTTATTATTCCAAAGATAGAAGTGAGGAGGCAGTCAGAATCACGTATGTGCCCAACCGGGATCCACCCAGCATGCCCACCAGGGGGCGATGCTCTGCCCATCTGGGGCATTCCTCTGTTGCAACCAGAACCATTCTAGCGCCTGAGGCAGAGGCCACAGAACCATCCTCAGCGCCCGGGCAATCTTTGCTCCAATGGAGCCTTGGCTGCAGGAGGGGAAGAGAGAGACAGAGAGGAAGGAGACGGGGAAAGGTGGAGAAACAGATGAGAGCATTTCCTGTGTGCCCTGGCTCGGAATCGAGCCTGGGACTTCCACAAGCCGGGCCAGCACTCTACTGCTGAGACAACCGGCCAGGGCCGCCACCAGGGGTTCTAATATGTCAGCCAGGATTCCCCGTAGGAAGGGGTTCTCGTGACTGGGTGTGAATTCCCACACACTCTGATGGATAAAAGTTTTGGAGCCGGCCAGTCAAACAACATAAAAATAAATTTTCATAGCAAAAACACCCAACACCCACACGCTGTCACTCCCTCAAACATGGAGCTATGCAGGCCACACACATTCATTACCCCCTTTTCTGCGAAGTCAGGCGGAGACGTGAGAACCCCAGGCAGTGCATGGGGTGCCCAGACTCTGGGGAGTACAGTCAGCTCTCTCTGAGCCCACAGGTGGGTGCCGGGCACAGGTGCTGCTGTCAGAAGCTCTGCTCACAGCTGCAGAAAATATCTGGGGAGACAGGCGTATACACAGACAGGGTCTAGGTGGCAGGTGCCTCGAGTCCCATGGCACAGCAGGGGATTCCCCAAGGCCCGCACCCTGCATGCCAGCTCCCAGCTGCTGTCACACCCCCTGTGCAAGGCACTCTGTCATAAACAGAGAAGCCCCCCGTGAGGACAGCATCAGGGACCCAAGAGGGCTGAGCTGTCACGGGCTATCATGAGCATGACCCCAGGCACTAAGGATAGCTCCCTTAGAGCACATCAGCCTCAGGTGCTAAAAATAGCTCTGGGTCCCCGTCACCGGGGCTGGGACCCTACAGACAGGTCCTTCCAGCAGTCTGGTTCTTCTAAATACCCTGTTCTAGTCAAGGTCACCCTGCATTCTAGAAACATATTTAAGCCTGACCTGTGCTGGCACAGTGGATAAAGCATCGACTGGAACGCTGAGGTTGCCGGTTCAAATCCCCAGGCTTACCCGATCAAGGCACCTATGAGAAGCAACTATTGCTAAACATTGCTGCTTCTGCCTCCTCCACTGCCCCCATTCTCTCTCTCCCCTGTTTAAAAATCAATCAATAAAATCTATGAGAAACAATGTATTTCCGTCAAGGACACTTAGGAGGCCAGGCGCTGTGGCAGAGGAGAGACCATAACGCCCTTGAATCGTCAGAAGTTCCAGCCTCACGAAGAAGAGCTCGTTGCGCTGGGAATTCGGTACAGGAACGGAGAAATGCATCGTCCCTCAGAAATGCCCGGGTTGTCCACCTGGGAGAAATGCCCTCCGTGTGCCCATGTCCCCGATGCCTCCCGCTGGACATGACCTGCAAGGTCAGGCCGTCGTCGGAACTGAGAATGGAACAGAAGGTGAGAACCAGATATACCCGATGGGAAGCTTTCTGTGCCTCATCCCCGCGTCTGTGCAGAGGGAGCACCCCAAGTGTGAATCAGAGGGTGCAGGTTCACCATCAGAAGGCAATAAATGCCCAGGGCCACCTGCCCCCTCTCCGCCCGGCAAAGCCAAGCCCGGCACCAGAACCACAAGAACGGTGAGACTTGAAAATGACCTCGTTACGGTTTAATACAATGAATGACTCCTCGCGAGCGTGCGTAGAGAACCCCTCGAAGGTCAGGCGCCCTGGCAGGAATTTACAGAAGTCATCTCACGGAACCGTCTACCACGTCCTTGAGGTGGGCACCATGGTGTCCCCTGCTTTCCCCATCAGACAAGGCTGAGGGGTGCAGGTGGCAGGTGCCCTGTTGAGGACCTTGGCTTCAGTAACACCAGGGGTGACGGTATTCAGAAGGGGCGTCTCCCACGGCACGGGGTGCTTTGTCCAAATTCAAGCCGGGCTCTGGTGAGCTGGGTAACCGGATTCTGTATCATAACGCACATAATGGAGAGAAACGTAGAGGCAAGCTCTTTTCAGAATGTGGGACGGAGAGCACGAAGCAACAGAACGCATCACAAAGCGAGATGGAGACTGGCGGTTCCACCAGACACCAGCCCCAAGACCTTTAGAGCAGTGGTCCCCAACCTTTTTGGGGCCACGGACCAGTTTAATGTCAGAAAATATTTTTACAGACCGGCCTTTAGGGTGGGACAGATAAATGTATCACGTGACTGAGCCCTGGCCGGTTGGCTCAGCGGTAGAGCATCGGCCTGGCATGCGGGGGACCCGGGTTCGATTCCCGGCCAGGGCACATAGGAGAAGCACCCATTTGCTTCTCCACACCCCCCCTGCTCTCTGTCTCTCTCTTCCCCTCCCGCAGCCAAGGCTCCATTGGAGCAAAGATGGCCTGGGCGCTGGGGATGGCTCCTTGGCCTCTGCCCCAGGCGCTAGAGTGGCTCTGGTCGCGGCAGAGCAACACCCTGGAGGGGCAGAGCATCGCCCCCTGGTGGGCAGAGCGTCGCCGTTGGTGGGCATGCCGGGTGGATCCCAGTCGGGCGCATGCGGGAGTCTGTCTGACTGTCTCTCCCCGTTTCCAGCTTCAGAAAAATACAAAAAAAAAAAAAAAAAAAAAAAAAGTAAAAATGTATCACATGACCGAGACAAGCGTCAAGAGTGAGTCTTTGATGTTTGTAACCAAGGGAATCTGGTCATTTTCTAAAAATAAAACATCGTTCAGACTTCAATATAAATAAAACGGAAATGATGTAAGTTATTTATTCTTTCTCTGCGGACCGGTAACAAATGGCCCACGGAGCGATACCGGTCCGTGGCCCGGAAAGTTGGGGACCACTGCTTTAGAAGACGCAGTTCATTGATCCGGAAGGCGTCTCCGGAGGAAAATAAGATACAAGAGAAAAAACCCCCGACTCAACCGCTCCGGCGTTCTTTTGTTAGTTCCCGTCTACGGAAGCGTCTTATTGGATATTGATTTTTTCAAATGCTCATTGAACTGATGATGGGGACGCAGGGTAAGGACATGATGAGCTGTCAGGGGTACGATGCCATCTGTATGTCTCCTTGTCTGCTCAGCACCCCCAGTGAAGTCTCCGTCCATCGCCACCTCTCTCCCCCCCTGTTCCCTATTCTACCTCCTCCAATCCTTCCCTCCAGTCCTGGCCACACTATTGTCTGCGTCTGAGTGTTTCCTCTCTTAACCCCACCTTCCCCTACCTCACCCAGCCCCTCAAACCCCCTCCCGTCTGACAGCATCAGCCTGTTCTCCGTTATCTGTAAATCTGTTTCTCTTCTGTGTGCCAGGGAATTCTGTTCATGACATTTCACATATCAGTGAGATCACACGGTCCTTGTCCTTGTCTGGCTGGCTTACGTCACTGAGCACAATAGTCCAGGTCCATCCGCGCTGTCACCAAAGGTCAAGTTTATTTCCTTTTTATGGCTGCGTAGTATTTCGCTACATAAACACTGCCACTCTTTTTTTTTTTAAGCACTCATCTACTGATGGTCATTTGGGCAGTCTGCAAATCTTGGCTATTGTGAATCACGTTGCAATGCATGTGAGAGTGTATATATATATAAAAATAAACGGCCCTGGCTGGTTGGCTCAGTGGTAGAGCATCAGCCTGGCATGCAGGAGCCCTGGGTTCGATTCCCGGCCAGGGCACACAGGAGAAGCGCCCATCTGCTTCTCCACCCCTCCCCCTCTCCTTCCTCTCTGTCTCTCTCTTCCCCTCCCGCACCCAAGGCTCCATTGGAGCAAAGTTGGCCCCAGGCGCTGAGGATGGTTCCATGGCATCTGCCTCAGGCGCTAGAATGGCTCTGGTTGCAACAGAGCAATGTCGCCGATGGGCAGAGCATCAACCCCTGGTGGGCATGCCAGGTGGATCCTGGTCGGACGCATGCGGGAGTCTGTCTGACTGCCTCCCCATTTCCTGCTTCAGAAAAATATAAATAAATAAATAAAAATAAAATCTTTTGTGGAGCAATAATAATATCAGAGCCCCAGAGAAAGATGCTTTTAATATACCCTATTTTTTGTTCCATTACACACACGTGACCATCAGACACACCTAGAGTTTTAAGGAGGAAAATAAGAAAAAAAATATTCTGAACCACATGGTGTCTTAAAATATTTAATCAAATGCCGTATTTATTGCTCCATGAGATGCACGGGAATTTCCCCCTCCACTTTTGGGGGGGGGGAAAGTATGTCTTATGGAGCGAAAAATATAATACATTTTTCTTTCTGAAATCATGTCACCGTAACACATAAAAAGGTGAGCCGATGTCAATTTAAAAGTATTCCTTTCTTTTTTAAAGAGGGCTAATCGAAGCTTTCCTAATGACAAAAATTTGTCATAATAAAGTATAGATTTCACACACACACAGACACACACACGCACACACACTAGAACTGGGTGTAATTCACGCTTTGAAGGAAATAGCCATCTTTTCCCTCCTGATCTCAGCTGCACACAGTGATTTCTGAGAAGTCACATCCTAGGAGGAAATGTGTTATTCAACGGCTATCACAGAAGCTCTCCTGATCAAAGCAGGATGAGATACACTTTAAAAAGAAATAAAGGGCATAAGTAGACATAATTCATACTCGAATTTTTGCATCAGAGGAAAAACCCTGCTTTCCACGGCGAAGGCTCACAGAAAGAAACAGCATCTTACGCCAGAGGTCTGAGGTAGGAGAGACATCGGTCGTCACGTAAAAGCCCCCATGGGAATGCGGAGTATTCTAGAATATTCAGAATTCTGTTGGGGTTCTCACAGGATGAACGACCACTGTTCGTACGTCTCGATCGACCAGGCATTTGCAAGTTGAGTGCTGCGCTTGGAGACCGTCACCATGTCGTTTAAACCAGTGGTCCCCAACCTCCAGACCTCAGACCGGTGCCGTTCCGTGGGCCGTTTGGTACCGGTCCGCAGAGAAAGAATAAATAACTTACATCATTTCCGTTTTATTTATATTGAAGTCTGAACGATGTTCTTTTTAAAAAATGACCAGATTCCCTCTGTCACATCCGTCTAAGACTTACTCTTGACGCTTGTCTCGGTCACGTGATACATTGATCTGTCCCACCCTAAAGGCCGGTCCGTGAAAATATTTTCTGACATTAAACTGGTCCGCGGCCCAAAAAAGGTTGGGGACCACTGGTTTATATGAAGGACAGACACGCGGAAGCCGGCGAGGGAAACACCCTCTGACATGAGACGGACACGTGTCAGCCTCGCGAGCCGTAAACACACCGGCGGGGAGGATGCCCCAACAGCCGTGCCCGTGCCAACCCCCAGCACCTTTCACGAGAGCCGACAGAGACGCAGCCAGGTGCTGTGTGACCAGCTACTCCTGCAGCCACCCGGCATTCCCCGCCTTTCTTCCTCTTCCCCGGGACATCTGAGCACAAGCCTGTCGTATTTATAGAGATAAGGGTGCTGAGAACCACTCCAGGTGCAGAATCCTCCAGGGCCATTATTCCGAACAAGACGCCTGAATGCCTGCCTCTCTCTGTGGCTTTGATCAAACTATTTCCTTCCCTCCAGCCCCAGAATTGCCACAAAAAGTGAGGGACCTTCTTGTAGAGAGAGAAGGCAGTCAAGTCCCTCGGTGCATTCAGGCGGCACCTGTCCCCTCAGCCTCCCAAGGGTTCTGACGGCATACCCCCCCTCGCTGTGCAGTCTGGACAAACAGACACCCTTCCTATCATCCCGCTTCCGATTAGGAACTTGAATGCAGGTGCGGGGAAGCCTGAGGGCATGAGGTCTCCCCACACACAAATCAGCCCAAGTCTGGCTTTCCGCTAGAGTGGGGATTTCGCGGCAATAATATAAAAAGAGCAAACATCAGAAGGGTCAAACAGCAGCTTTTACAACAGGATAAGAGCCTTCCGACAGCCAGTGTGGGACAAGGACAGGGGTGGGAGATAAAATGTCCCCGATTCGGAAACTATAACATCAGTCCCAGAGGGAGTTTCTGGACGAACCCCACTCTCCCTCCTCCGCACCCAGGAGGCATCCAAGCCAGAGCCAGGTCTTTCCGGAGACACTGGGGCATAAATCACCTGTCAGCATACCTGCTGACTCCCAGGAAATACTTGATAAACTAATAGAGGCTGTACAGGAGCTAGCCAGCAGCACAGAAGCCAGCCCAGAGAAAAGACACAGAATAATCTATTTATTAGGAAGACGGATGGCCCGCACCCATAGAAGGATATTAAATCTGCCCCCCACGGGGACGGATGGCCACAGAGGAGGCAGACGCCGTCGTGAAGGGGACAGGAGGGACGGCACTGTTGAACAGAAGAGCCCCCCCAAAAAACTGGCCCGAACCAGGAAGCACCCAACCAAAGGACGCCCCTATGAGCCAAAAGACAGTCCTTCTCCCAAAAGCTAGCCGAGGAAGAGAACAAAATCCTCCGAAGGCCAATAACAACGGAGACATGACTATAAATGCCATCGCCGACCTGGGGAAATATTCGTAAAGAGAGAGAAACAGAGACAGAGAGACGAGGAGGGACTTTATTGGAATTAACGGAGGAGGATTTCTGAGGAGGAAAGAAAACGTCGGGGGTATAATGCGACGTCGTCATGAATAACGGAGCCGGACGATGATGGAGGGAGATATGACCAGGGGTGGCGATGCATCAGCTATATTCCGTCTATGTTATTAAATAGTCACGTATTTACAAGTTACTCCCAAGGGATTGGATATTAGTCATAAATATTCATAACGTCATGTTTTGTATCATCTACAACTTACATAGTTATGGTAGATGTGCAATAGCTATTTGATAGTATATAATTATATACTTGTTTATAAATGTTACAGTTATATATAATAGTATATACTATTTGTAAGATGTTCAAGATAAAGGAAATGTTAATAAAAGTATCAGCCTGGCCAAGCAGTGGCTCAGTGGATAGAGCGTCGGACTGGGATGCGGAGGACCCAGGTTCAAGACCCCCGAGATCGCCAGCTTGAGCGCGGGCTCATCTGGTTTGAGCAGATGCTCACCAGCTTGGACCCAAGGTCGCTGGCTCGAGCAAAGGGTCACTCGGTCTGCTGAAGCCTCACAGTCAAGGCACATATGAGAAAGCAATCAGTGAACAATGAAGGTGACACAAGTGTTAAGTTGATGCTTCTCATCTTTCTCCCTTCCTGTCTGTCTGCCCCACCACACTAAAAAAAAAAAGAGAGATACAGAATATTGGAGTAACCCAGTAACTGTGACCTGATGAAGATATATGGAAATCTATGTCCCTAAACGTCACCGTCACACACGCCGTATGCTTACAACATATACCATTCGTGAATGGCCCTTTAAAGAAATCACATCAGAGAGGAATGTATTCCCTGAGCATAACTCAGCAGCATTGGAAATCCACAAACACGTGCCACAAAAATATATACACACATACATACAAATATATGTATATAGGCATGTGTGCATATATATGTGTTGAGTATATGCATGCATGTGTGTGCATGTGCGTATGTGCACATATGTGTTGTGTGTGTATATATACATATATATATATATATATATATATATAGCTTTTAACTAAAGGTGAGACAGAAAACACTTGTATCCCGATGACAAGTTAGACGTCACGTGCGAACACCCAACAGGTGGACCGATGCCCTCACAGGGATAATTAAAACACTGAATGCCGTTTCAAGATAACGAGGAAGATTGGAAATAAATGAGCCATAGAGGGAGACCACAAAGCCATAATAACAGAAAGAGAATCCGCCCACGTAAATATCAGAAAATAAGATAAGATTAGGGTGAGACTAAAGAGGGTACAAAAAAACACAGTCAGGGTAATTAGGAAAGCTAGTTTAATAAAAAGCTTAATAACATAAACAAGCCCCAGCAAGACTGATCAAGCAAAACAGGGAATACACCAAAATAACAAACATCAATAAAAACTGCTGGGAATCACATGAAACACTCCCAAAGGAAATAAAACCAGAAACACGTAAAATAAGATTTTAATGATGAAAAAAAAAATCTGAATTTAAATAAATATTTATGAAAAATAATAAAAATTAAACAGAAATAACTAGATTTTATCCAATTCGCCAAAGAGTATCTATAACACGAAGGAGTCATAAAATATCTCCCACGGAAGAACAAACCAGTCAAGATAATTTCCAGGTAATTTTTACTAGTCATTTTATTGACTTTTTTTTCCCCAGAAAAATATAAAATAGGCCCTGGCCGGGTGGCTCAGTGGTAGAGCATCAGCCTGGCATGCAGGAGTCCCAGGTTTGATTCCTGGCCAGGGCACACAGGAGAAGCACCCATCTGCTTCTCCACCCCTCCCCCTCTCCTTCCTCTCTGTCTCTCTCTTCCCCTCCCGCAGCCAAGGCTCCATTGGAGCAAAGATGGCCCGGGCGCTGAGGATGGCTCTGTGGCCTCTGCTTCAGGTGCTAGAATGGCTCTGGTCCCAACAGAGCAATGCCCCAGATGGGCAGAGCATCGGCCCCTGGTGGGCATGCCGGATGGATCCCGGTCGGGCGCATGCAGGAGTCTGTCTGACTGCCTCCCCGTTTCCAGCTTCAGAAAAATACAAAAAAATAAAATAAAATAAAATATATAAACAAGAAGAACCCAAATATTTTTGTTAAGATCAGCTTGAATAGCCAGGGCAAATCTGTGTATAAGATCAGAAAACCAAATCATAAATCAAATCAAATTCAAACTCAAGTCAAAACCAAAAAAATCAAATTCACTTTTGAATGCGGACATAGATATCGTCAGGGAAACATCACTAAACCAAAGCCTAAGAGAAGTGGCAGTTTTTTTGAAAGTTCACACTATGATCAAATTGGGTTTTTACCCCCAAAGTGCCATAAAAGAGAAAAGTCCATTGCCATTAATATTTATATTAAATGAAATGAAAAAAGAAACAGAAAGAGAAATCACGTGAACAGCCATAGAAATGTCAAATATTATTTAGATAATACTCAATGCCTATCTATTATATTTTTTAAAAAAATTCAAACCTCAGAAAACTGGAAATTGAAGGCAATTGCTCTTATCTGATAATGGCTGTTAGCCAAAAATCTTTAGCAAACATCGTATTCATCAAAAAGTGTTAGTTTCTCTATAGCCTGACCTGTGGTGGCACAGTGGATAAAGCACTGAGCTGGAACGCTGAGGTCACCGGTTCAAAACCCCGGGCTTGCCTGGTCAAGGCACATATGGGAGTTGATGCTTCTCGCTCCTCCCCCCCTCTCCCTTTCTCTCTCTCTCTCTCTCTCTCTCTCTAAAAATGAATAAATAAAAATCTTAAAAAAAAATTTTAAATAATAAATAAATAAAAAAGTTTCTCTATAAAATTAGGTACAAGAATGTCAGTTTGTTGAAATATTGGGCGTTCTGAACCAATATCATAAGACAACAAAGAAAGGCAAAGACAAGGATAAATATTCAAAAGAAAGACAGAAAGTGGCTGCTTTTTGTAGATGCCAGTCATTTTTATGGACTCCATTGTCATTTAATTTAATACAGAAGCTACTAGGAGTGACATTCCACTACGATCACTGACTAGATTCATTGATGTACTAAATATCAGCACATAGTTTTACACCTGAAGTAGGAAGTGATATAGAACGTAAGATACTACTTACAGCAGGGGTCGGGAACCTTTTTGCCTGAGAGAGCCATGAACGCCACATGTTTTAAAATGTCATTCCATAACAGCCATACGACGACCCATGTACATGAGGCGTTATCCAATAAAAATGTGGTGTTGTCCCGCAGGACAGCTGTGATTGGCTCCAGTCACCCGCAACCATGAACATGAGCGGTAGGAAATGAAGAGATTGTAATACATGAGAATGTTTTATATAAATATTTTTTTAACATTTTTTTTTTTTATTAAAGATTTGTCGCCTGACCTGTGGTGGCACAGTGGATAACGCATCGACCTGGAAATGCTGAGGTCGCCGGTTCGAAACCCTGGGCTTGCCTGGTCAAGGCACATATGGGAGTTGATGCTTCCAGCTCCTCCCCCTTCTCTCTCTCTGTCTCTCTCTCTCTCCCTCTCTCTCTCCTCTCTAAAAATGAATAAAGATAAAAAAAAAAAATAAGTCTGTGATTGATAAGAAGGTATACCACCTAGATGCCTAATCAAAAGAGACATGCACATTAACATTTAAAAAAAAAAAAAAAAAAGATTTGTCTGCAAGCCAGATGTAGCCATCAAAAGAGCCACATCTAGCTTGCGAGCCATAGGTTCCTGACCCCTGACTTACAAAGAGAAAGAAAAAGAACTAACATAATTTTTTTCAGGGAATTTTTTTTTTTTAGATTTTATTTATTCATTGTTAGAAAGAGAGAGAGAAGCCCTGGCCGGTTGGTTCAGTGGTAAGAGCGTCGGCCTGGCGTGCAGAAGTCCCGGGTTCGATTCCCGGCCAAGGCACACAGGAGAAGCGCCCGTCTGCTTCTCCACCCCTCCCCCTCTCCTTCCTCTCTGTCTCTCTCTTCCCCTCCCGCAGCCGAGGCTCCATTGGAGCAAAAATGGCCCGGGCGCTGGGGATGGCTCCTTGGCCTCTGCCTCAGGCGCTAGAATGGCTCTGGTTGCAACAGAGTGACACCCCAGATGGACAGAGCATTGCCCCCTTGTGGGCATGCTGGGTGGATCCCGGTCGGGCGCATGAGGGAGTCTGTCTGATTGTCTATCCCTGTTTCCAGCTTCAGAAAAATACAAACAAAAAAAAAAAAAGAAAGAGAGAGAGAGAGAGAAAGAGAGAGAGAGAGAACAGGGGCAGGAGCAGGAAGCATCAACTCCCATAGGTGCCTTGACCGGGCAAGCCCGGGGTTTTGAACCAGTGACCTCAGCGCTCCAGCTTGATGCTTTATCCACTGTGCAAGCATAGGTCAGGCCAACTGACATAGTTTTCACAGAGCTAAAATGAGACATCACTCGGTGCTGAAGGACACCAGGTTAGGAACACGTCAACATGCAAAGGTTTGGAAAGCTTTCTGGGTGTCCCTAATCCCATCGGTCAGCTCAGTGCCCTGCGGCTCCCAGCAACGGTGGCCAAATTCGGCAGAATCCGACCCTTGAAATGTGCAGTGTCTCCCGAAGATGAAACAGCCACCAGAGAGCAAAGAGAATGCTGAAGAAGGAAGACACACACACACAGAGGCACCTGTTCCCTGTGACTTTCTGCAGGGAGGGCCAGGCTGATCGATGGAGGAGACCAGGAAGGAATCCAAACATCACCCTGTATCAGTGGTTCTCAAAGGGTGCACCCTAGAAGATTTCCAGGTGCACCCTGTGGTATTCCAGAGAAATATATGCCTGTTGGGGACCAAAAACCAGCAGGGTTTTTGCAGTTTAGATTTTACCAGGACAGAGGTGTGGGGAATTGGCTGTAAACTGACAGTTTGCCCAACCCCCTACCTCAATTGCCTGATTAGGTTGCAAAAGGCTGTTAAGCTGTGGTGCTGGATTGTTTACACTACCCCCCATGTTCCCGGGAAAGACTGGAGGCAAGTTTCTTCTATCCTTTGTTTGGTATAAAGCTAAGATGATATGTATGGTGGGGGTTTTCTGCACTCAACACAATTAAGAGTAAAGAGAGAGGAATCCTTCCATGTATTGACAAAGAAATGAGAGAGTTTGCCTTTCAAATATATGCCCAGACATTGAAGAAATCGCTAGGACACATCAGGCTTATGTTTCTCATAAACACAAGAATGAAAAAACTTAACACATTCGCATCAGGACCTGCCAAATTTATTAAGACTTACTAAGAATGTATATCTATAAAAAGATTGCTTTTTTTTGTCACTTTTTTTATTTTTTAACCCCTTTTTTACGAATTCTAAACAGCATAACTCAAAAAATGTAACCTAGAAATGTTTTTTAATGTCACAATAAATTTAATTTTGCCGTATTTATTTCGTTTAATTACCATAAAAGCACGCTTGGACTTTATATTTTTTTCTTTAATATCTGACTTAATTATTATAACATATTTCTCCAGAAATCTGTATGTAGGGCTCCTACAGTTATTTGTAGGATTTTAAATGCGCTCCCGACTTCAAACAGTTTGAGAACCACTGCCCTACATTGAAATGGGGTGGGTATAAGAAGGTTGTAGTACTGGGTGTGTTTTCTGCCTCGTGCCCCCCCTCCCTGAGCAAGTACACCCAGGAGAATGTCAGGGGAGATCTGTCACTTACATGGAGGGGTCCCCTGCTATGACTTCCCCAGGGTGATGGCCCTATTCCTGCTAGTGTTCCCTATAACCTGGTCCCATCTTTTCACACACCCCTGTGGGCGTGTCATCCTTCCCTATGGGGACACTGGCCGACACCAATGATGATCGGGAGATGACATTTCACCTGCGTGTGCGTTGAGGACACAGGGTCATTGTCATCCTTTCCTATGGGGACCCTGGCCGACACCACAGATGATCTGGAGAAGACATTTTCGCCTGCGTGTACGTTGAGGACCCAGGGTCGCTGTTTACGGAAACATAACACCACCTCCCTGCTTCACAGCCTGCATCAAAATCAACTCCGTGGACAGGGAAAATGGGGGAATGGACCCCAACACACACAGACAGGTATGAGGACACGTGTGTGACCTTTGGAGATCCAAGACGTAAGATCCTGGGCTGCCCGGTGAGATCCGTCCTGCAGGGAACTTACAAGAAAAAGCCAGCAAGACCAATGGACAACAGAGTCACCCAGATGTTTTTATACACTCACCCACGCTGCAACTTTAATAGCTGGTGTTCCATGCTCCTGTGTAGCTCTAATTATGCAACAAATTCTAGACTCTTAAAAACTGTTGCTTCCTTTTTTGTTGTTGTTACGGCTGCTATTCCATGCTCCTGTGGTAGCTCTACTTATGTAACAAATTCTAGACTCTTAAAAACTGTTGCATCCTTTTTTGTTGTTGTATCAGCTGGTATTCTGGTATTCTATGCTCATGTGGTAGCTCTGATTATGTAATAAATTCTAGACTGTTAACTGTTGCATCCATTTATGTCGCTGTTGCTATCATAAGTGGGTCTGATTTTTATAAAAAAAAATCCCTACATACAAGTACTCCTGCACGTGTCCAATTACATTGTATCCTATAATGCAACTTTAATGGCTGGTATTCTATGCTTGGGCGGTAGCTCTAATTATGTAACAAATTCTAGACTGTTAAAACCTGTCACATCCTTTTTCCTTGCTGTTGTTGCTATCATAAGTGGTCGCGATAAAAAGATCCTTCTGCACGAGGCCAATAACCTCCTGAGGATAAACTTCTTCGAAGATGGGTGCATTCCTGGCACATGTATCAGGCATTGGCTACTCCTTGTCCAGCCCCCACCCACAGAGGCATGGGCATTAAACCCCGTCGACGGCTAATGGGGCTTTTATTTATTCATTTTAGAGAGGACAGAGAGAGAGGAGAGACAGAGAGAGAGAAGGAGGGGAGGATCTGGAAGCATCAACTCCCATATGTGCCTTGACCAGGCAAGCCCAGGGTTTTAAACCGGTGACCTCAGCATTTCCAGGTCGATGCTTTATCCACTGCGCCACCACAGGTCAGGCTATGGGGCTTTTAATCATAGTGATCCCGGGAGACAAAGAGAGAACCGTTCTGCAAAATACACCAGCCACGGGGAACACCGAGGCCGTTCTTTCCAAAGAGGAAAAGACCACAGGGTCTGATATGTATGCCGAGACAGACTCGCATAAGTTGAACGAATACCGTCCTCGGAGACACTTTGCACATCCCTGTCGTGAGCAGTCTGGGAGACTCGCGGGACGGACACAAGACCGGCCCATCTGTGGGACACCACTTCTGGGGCATTTGAAAGGTAAGCATCTCGCTTAATGAGGCAGGAAGGGAGGGAGGTCACTGTCAGGGACAAATGGTTCATGTTGCCTCCGAGGTCTCAGAGGCATTTTGGAAACAAACTTGGTGAAAGCCACTCACTGACTGATGCTTGGCTCTCCCTGGGGACACTTACTAGCCAACCAAAACAAAGAAATATCCCTAACTCCCGTCCTTTCTCCAAAACGTTCGATTCACAGACGCCTGACGGATTCGGAGCAAGGTCTGCAGCTTTGCCTTATATATATATTTTCACCCTATTTCTGTCTTTCCCTTGAAAGGCAGCTGATAGGACAGGTGGGGAGTTTCATCTCTGCCTGAGGGGAAGTCCTAATGGCTTCCCGGGTCCCAGACAAGGCCCAGTGGGCAGTGAGCAGGGCTGCGTCTACAGAGGAAGCCTCCGGGCAAAACGGATGTTCACCTTCCGAGACGCGCTGGCGGAGTCTTCTAACACACACAGGGATGCGAAGCTCATACACAAACAGAATTGTGCACAAGCAGGCAAGCCTGACAAGTTTTTATATGGAAATGTTACAAAGGAAAAAAACAATAATTTGTCTTCTTTATTTTGCCATGAAACGCATGGTGTTCCATTTCTATGCCAATTGTAAAAAAAAAAGACCTGCTCGTTATTTATTTAATTATTTAGCAAGAGGAGGGGAGACAGTGAGACAGATTCGCAGGCACCCCAACCAAAATCCACTCCGCAAACCCATCTGGGGCCGGTGCTCGAGCACTGAGCTATTTTTAGTGCCCGAGGTTGATGTGTTTGTTCCAACAGAACTATCTTCAGCGCCCAGGGCCATGCTCAAACCAATCCAGCCACTGGCCATGGGAGGATAAGAGGGAGAGAAGAGGGAGAGGGAGGCAGGAGAAAAGCAGGTGGTCACTTCTGTGTGTCCTGACCAGGAATCGAACCTGGGACATCCACTCTACCACTGGGCCAACGTTCTACCACTGATACTTATTCTTTCTATATTGATTTTTTTGTTGTTGTTTTGTTTTAGAGAAATATCAATGTGTTCTTCCACTTATTTATGCATTCACTGGTTAATTCCTGTCTTTAAATTCATTTGTTTGTTTTAGAGAGAAAGAGAGAAAGAGAAAAGAGACAGAAACATCATTCTGTCTGTGGCCTGACTGCAGTTCAAACCCATAACCTTGGCGTATAGAGTCGATGCTCTAAGCAACTGAGATACCCGGCCAGGGCTCACTGGATTAACTACTGCACCTGCTCTGACCAGGGATCAAACCCACAACCTTGGTGTATGAGGACGACACGACCCCCTGAGATACCTGGCCAGAGCCTACCTGCTTTTTAACACATTCCCTGTATCCATTTCTTTCTTTAAAACATCAATGTCAATTAAATCTACTCTCAGTGCATCCTGTCAAATGTTAGGATCTTTCACCCCATTGACATTCAGCAAGGAACCTGAAATTAAAAAAGAAGTTCTCAATGTGAATAGAATATTTTTGTTGGTGTTGAAAGAAAGAAAGGAAGGAAGGAGGAAAGGAGGAAAGGAAGGGAGGAAGGGAGGGAGGGATGGAGGGAGGAGGAAGGGAGGGAGGGAGGGAGGCGGGAGGGAGGAAGGAGAGAGGGAGGGAAGATGGGAGGGAGAGAGAGAGAGAGGGAGGGAGGAAGGGAGGGAGGGAGGGAGGAGGGGAAGGAAGGAAAGAAGAAACGAAGCAAGGAAAAAAGGGAGAGAAGGAGGGAGGGATGGAGGGAGCAATGGAGGAAAGAGGGAAGGAGGAAGGGAGGAAGGGAGGGAGGGAGGGAAGAAGAAACGAAGGAAGGAAAAAAGGGAGGGAAGGAGGGAGGGATAGAGGGAGGAGGAAGGGAGGGAGGGACGAAAGAAGGGATGGAGGGAGGGAAGGAGGGAGGGAGGAAGGAGGGAGGGAGGGAGGCAGAAGGGAGGAAAGAGGGAAGGAGGAAGGGAGGGAGGGAGAAAGAGAGGGAAGAAGGGAAGGAAGGAAAGAAGAAACGAAGGAAAGAAAAAAGGGAGGGAAGGAGGGAGGGATGGAGGAAGCAATGGAGGAAAGAGGGAAGGAGGAAGGGAGGGAGGGAGGAGGGAGGGAGGGAGGGAATAAGAAACAAAGGAAGGAAAAAAGGGAGGAAAGGAGGGAGGGATGGAGGGAGGGATGGAGGGAGGGATGGAGGGAGGAGGGAGGGATGGAGGGAGGAGAAAGGGAGGGAGGGAGGGAGAGAAGGAGGAAGGGAGGGAGGAGGGAGGGAGGGAGGGAGGAGGGAGAAAGAGAGGTGGGAGGAAGGAAGGAGGGAGGGAGGGAGGAAGGGAGGGAGGGAGGGAGAGGGAGGGAGGAAGGGAAGGAAGGAAGAAACAAAGGAAAGAAAAAAGGGAGGGGCCCTGGCCGGTTGGCTCAGCGGTAGAGCGTCAGCCTAGCGTGCAGAGGACCCGGGTTCGATTCCCGGCCAGGGCACACAGGAGAAGCGCCCATTTGCTTCTCCACCCCTCCGTGCGCCTTCCTCTCTGTCTCTCTCTTCCCCTCCCGCAGCCAAGGCTCCATTGGAGCAAAAGATGGCCCGGGCGCTGGGGATGGCTCTGTGGCCTCTGCCTCAGATGCTAGAGTGGCTCTGGTCCCAAC
Organism: Saccopteryx bilineata; assembly: GCF_036850765.1. Lineage (NCBI taxonomy): Eukaryota > Metazoa > Chordata > Mammalia > Chiroptera > Emballonuridae > Saccopteryx > Saccopteryx bilineata. Next base: position 144,656,733 of record NC_089502.1, on the reverse strand, counting down.
ATGGTGACGCCCAGGATGGGCAGATCATCGCCCCCTGGTGGGCAGAGCGTAGCCCCTGGTGGGCATGCCGGGTGGATCCCGGTCGGGCGCATGCGGGAGTCTGTCTGACTGTCTCATCCTGTTTCCAGCTTCAGGAAAAAAAATGAGAAAAAAAAGAAAAAAGAAAAAAGGGAATGAAGGAGGGAGGGATGGAGGGAGCAATGGAGGAAAGAGGGAAGGAGGAAGGAAGGGAGGGAGGGAGGGAGGGAAGAGGGAGGGAAAGAGGGAGGAAGGGAGGAGGGAGGGAGAGGGAGTGAGGGAGAGAAGGAGAGAGAAGAGAGAGAGGGAGAAAGGAGGGAGGGAAGGAGGGAGTGAGGAAAGTAGGGAAATAAAGAAAAATAACCTATCGGAACCGGAAGCTTACCCAAAGCCACCAAGGGTTGGACAAGAACCTTCTTCCTTTCCAGGACCCCGTGTTTACCTCCCTCCCGTGAAACCCCGGCGCTGGTGACATCAGCCCCGTCCCACGCGCTCCTGATAAATGGCGGCAGCTGGGTGTCCCTGGCTCCTCCACGCGTCTGGCAACAAGGATGCTAATTGTGCATGAAAAATATATTAAAACAGTAAATCATCCTCTTATCTTCGAGCAGGACGGCGGAGGGAGGAGGAGGGGGGAACAAATTGAAGGCAACAAATCAAAGGCTCCTTCTTCTGTCCGCGGCTGGCCAGAGGCCGTTATATTAAAAGCCCGGCATGACAGACTGTTTTCATCAATTAGGCCTGATTCTTTGGGGTTTCTGAATCTTATCAAGGACATATAGAATGTATCGGCAATCCCACGTGAATGACCACCGGCTAATCCGGTCAACGGAAGTGCCCGTTTTGTTTCTCTCCTCACGGTGCATTGTTTACAGTATTTTAACATGCGGACATTGTTTTGACACCAACTGTATACAAAAGGGCCCAACTCGTCCTGTTTGATTGTCTTTTCGTTTGTTGCTGCTCTCTGGCATCGTACAGGACAGAGATCACAGGGAATTATCTGTCACTTCCCAATGGCTTTCTATTTGATGTCACGTAAGTAGACTGTTTTTACTACAAGAGATGAAATATCGATCTTTTTTCCTTTTAGATATACCTGTGGGTCTACCCTTAGAGCAAGGGTCCCCAAACTAAGGCCCGCGGGCCGCATGCGGCCCCCTGAGGCCATTTATCCGGCCCCCACCGCACTTCCGGAAGGGGCACCCCTTTCATTGGTGGTCAGTGAGAGGAGTATAGTTCCCATTGAAATACTGGTCAGTTTGTTGATTTAAATTTACTCGTTCTTTATTTTAAATATTGTATTTGTTCCCGTTTTGTTTTTTTACTTTAAAATAAGATATGTGCAGTGTGCATAGGGATTTGTTCATAGTTTTTTTTTTTTTATAGTCCGGCTCTCCAACGGTCTGAGGGACAGTGAACTGGCCCCCTGTGTAAAGAGTTTGGGGACCCCTGCCTTAGAGCATCGCTATACAACTCAACTTCAGGCACCAGTCAAATCTCCATCAACTGACTTAGGAAGCAGAACGGAACCCTCGCCGCCTGCCCCAACAGACTGACTCATCCCAGAATTAAAAGGAAACACCGGAGCCTGACCACTGTGGGGATGCACTGGCTAGACTACAGCGTGGACCTGGGACGATGAGGTCCCAGGTGTGAAATGCCAAGGTCCCCAGCTTGAGCACAGGCTCATCCGGCTTCGGTGCGAGGGTCACCGGCTTGAGCGTGGCATCACCAATGTGACCCCTACGGTCGCCGGCTTGAGGCCAAAGGTTGCCAGCTTGAAGCCCAAGGTTGCTGGCTTGAGCAAGGGGGTCACTTGGTCTGCTGTAGCCCCACGGTCAAAGCACATATGAGAAATCAATCAATGAACAACTAAGGTACCAAAACTATGAGTTGATGCTTCTCATCTCTCTCCCTTGCTGCCTGTCCCTTTCTCTCTCTCCCTCTCTCTCACAGACACACACAATGCCACACACACAAACACAAAGTCAGTGAGACAAATGCTCTCGCTCTCCTGCTTCCTCCTATATGCTATTCCCTGCTTGAAAGTCCTCCTTTCCCTACAAACCAGCTTGTCAAGCTCATGACCTGACCAAGTAAAGCCTTGGTCAACGTATTACATGGTCTAAGCCAGGGGTCCCCAAACTACGGCACGCGGGCCACATGCGGCCCCCCGAGGCCATTTATCCGGCCCCCACCGCACTTTCGGAAGGGGCACCTGTTTCATTGGTGGTCAGGGAGAGGAGCATAGTTCCCATTGAAATACTGGTCAGTTTGTTGATTTAAATTTACTTGTTCTTTATTTTAAATATTGTATTTGTTCCCGTTTTGTTTTTTTTACTTTAAAATAAGATATATGCAGTGTGCATAGGGATTTGTTCATAGTTTTTTTTAATACTCCGGCTCTCCAACGGTCTGAGGGACAGTGAACTGGCCCCCTGTGTAAAAAGTTTGGGGACCCCTGGTCTAAGCCATTGGTACTCCTTTCATGGCTCTGCAGAGGGAGATAACATGACCTAAACACATTATGTCTTCACGGGTCAGAAATTCAGACTCAGGGCCAACAAAATGCTGGGCCAGATCGCCTCTCCGCGAGATAAATCCAATTACACCCCCGAGATGTCGCCTCGCGCTGAGCGAGTCAGCAAAGCAGAGGCTGCCGGAGTCATCGATCTGCAAATGCAAAGCGGAGCTTGTCATTTCACCGCTTAGAAACGCTGAGCCCCGAGAGCATTCCCAAGCGGGGGATCACACGCCAAGGCACGCACACATTGCCTACGGCAGGGGCCTCCCCACTTCCACGAGGGGTCAAGAAATGTTGGATGGCGTCCCCTTCTCTGTCCCGTCCGGGAAATGTATTGCAATCGGGTTCCAACGGGCTTTGGCAGGAGCTGAGTCAGCGGGTTCACAGCCTGGTCCACCTTCAGGAGCTGCAGATCTGGGGGGGACTGCTGACCCTCTGACACACTGCACAGGACACAGCCCCTCATGACACGCAACTGTCAACAAGGCTGACGGTAAGAGGAGTGACCAGCAGCCACGAGACAAACACTTTGCCCTCACTAATGTTTCAGGGACGTAGGCACTCTTCCAGGAGGAATTAGGACTTGTCAAAACCATGAGAACGGCTCTGGCCGGTTGGCTCAGTGGTAGAGCGTCAGCCTGGCATGCGGAAGTCCCGGGTTCGATTCCCGGCCAGGGCACACAGGAGAAGCGCCCATCTGCTTCTCCACCCCTCCCCCTCTCCTTCCTCTCTGTCTCTCTCTTCTCCTCCCACAGCCGAGGCTCCACTGGAGCAAAGATGGCCCGGGCGCTGGGGATGGCTCCTTGGCCTCTGCCCCGGGCGCTAGAGTGGCTCTGGTTGCGACAGAGCGACGCCCCGGAGGGGCAGAGCATCGCCCCCTGGTGGGCAGAGCGTCGCCCCCTGGTGGGCGTGCCGGGTGGATCCCGGTCGGGCGCATGCGGGAGTCTGTCTGACTGTCTCTTCCCGTTTCCAGCTTCAGAAAAATACAAAAAACAAACAAACAACAACAAAAAAAACCCATGAGATCTACATGCACACCGTGTATAATTTAAGTCAGGCGTCCCCAAACTGCGGCCCCCTGAGGCCATTTATCCAGCCCCCACTGCACTTCTGGAAGGGGCACCTCTTTCATTGGTGGTCAGTGAGAGGAGCACTGTATTTGGCAGCCCTCCAATGGTCTGAGGGACAGTGAACTGGCCCCCTGTGTAAAAAGTTTGGGGACCCCTAATAAGGATTCGTCGTTGTGCGTTATTTTACCATCGAGTTGCGTTAAGAATACCCGCAATGGTGACGGACAAGACTTTGCTCCGGGGACAGCAGAGCGAGGCTGGGCTAGAATTCCAGGTTGAAGAATCTGTCCATGAGTTAGCAGCTCCGTGGCGGAGAACTGTCCACGAAGTACAATGCACCCCACTCGTACAATTACGTTTCATGCAGAGCACTGGTTCTGCACCTTCTTACCCTTGGGGACCAGTGCAAACAGGAGAATGATTTCGGGGACCCCTGAGGGCAGAAATCGCCCTGAGTATATAAAGGAATTCGACTAAGATCATTGGGTGCAGAACCTCTTCCAACATCAGGATGGTTAACTTTTAGGCAGACAGGCATGAGATTTCTGGCATGAGCCCGTGGGTTATCAGCGGGTGATAAACAATGACACTGAACACATTTGATGCAGATACAAAGTATGCAGACATCAGTCTCTCCTAAGTGTCTGATTATCCTCAGAACAACAGCATATTAACGCACCGGCCGTCAGATACACTTAGCCACTCACAGATCTCGCGGGTCAAGGCAAAAACTTACCCTTGTCTATGCTGTAAAGTTCATCGTTTCTTTAATAGGCTCCACTGTATTTCTTCACAAATTTTTTTGTTGTTGTTGTTGGGGCAGAAAGTTGGATGGGTTTGTGTTTGGCTTAAAATGTTTCAGGTGCGATATTCCGAAGTTTTGGTCACAGCTATCAATTCGTATAATTAATGATCCAGTCCTCCATCCAGTCATTCACACTAACAGTCCTTTAAATAAAAGCACTATTAGTGCACATGAACGTATATCTTGTGTATGACTATTGTATTATGTTTAAAAAAACCTTTGAGGCCTTGGCCGGTTGGCTCAGCGGTAGAGCGTCGGCCTGGCATGCGGGGGACCCGGGTTCGATTCCCGGCCAGGGCACATAGGAGAAGCGCCCATCTGCTTCTCCACCCTTCCCTCCTTCCTCTCTGTCTCTCTCTTCCCCTCCCGCAGCCAAGGCTCCATTGGACCAAAGATGGCCCGGGCGCTTGGCCTCTGCCCCAGGCACTAGAGTGGCTCTGGTCACGGCAGAGCGGCGCCCCAGAGGGGCAGAGCATCGCCCCTGGTGGATCCCGGTTGGGCGCATGCGGGAGTCTGTCTGACCGTCTCTCCGCATTTCCAGCTTCAAAAAAAAACAAAACACCTTTGAAGGCAGCATCTGCAAGAATCAACCAAAGAATACGTACAACATATGTACAACAGATGGACGTTTCTCTCTCCCTCTCCCCTCTCTCTCTCTCTCTTTCTCTCTCTCTCTCCTTCAAATCAATCACTTTAAAGAAAATTATAAATGCAGACCCTAGCAGACAAATCCCTTCATCTGACGAGTCAGTGAGAACCTTGACAGAGCATGGGAAAAGTTCCTGGTCCCCCTGAGAACAACTCCCGTGCGCCCCAAGATTCAGGGCTGCCATTCCGTCCGTGTGTCAGACACAAGAGTCCCACGATGACGTCATGACAGTAGCCCTTCACACCAAGGGTCAGCAAAGATATCTACGGTCTTGTCCTTTCCGACAAAGGACGAGGAAAGACATATTTCAGCCCTTGTGAGTCACGTGGTCTCTTTCTCAGTGAATCGCGCCCTGGGTCACACTGTCCATCGCTGCGATGCGTCTCTCTCTAAAAGGAAGTCAGCCCCTCTTCGCGCCGAATACTTGTCCTTGTTGGGTTCCTGGGTTTTAGCAAGGCCACCTCCAGCACTGCTCTATGTGGCTAAGATGAGGGCATCACGTGGCCGTCCACCTGAGTGACCCACACGCAGTGCCCACACTGTGGATGTCCGGCAGAGCAAACACTGTCCGCCGACGTGCAGTTGAGAGAGTCAACATTAAAGGTCACCCTCCAAGCTCCAGCCTTGAAGACGTCGCTCCTTCCGCCTGAAAACCCCCTGGCTGTCCAAGGACTCTGGTCAGTTACGGTCTTCTGAATTTCACGGTGGCTTCAGGCCCTCTGAGTCCAGAGCACATACTCCTTGAAGATGTGCCCATGTCTGTCTGGTGCCATTGTAGCACAGGCTATGGGACACGCTGACTCTAGTCAGCTGTCACTCTTGCTGTATTCAATGAGTAGTCAATGGATGAATGAGTATTCACAAACACATTGAGTAGTCAATGGATGGATGGATGGATGGATGGATGATGGATGGATGGATGGATGGATGGATGATGGATGGATGAATGGATAGATGGATGGGTGGATAGATGGATGGATGGATGGGTGGATGGATGGATGGGTGGATGGATGAATATATAAACCACACTTCTGCTAATGTCAGGGGCTCATACAGAGAAACTCAAAGAAGTAAGCGTGTTGTTGGTGGTGCCCACCTGGATGTGAGAGTCCCACAGGAATTGAAGAGGAGATTTCACCACCACCCTGGGGCCCCACCCTCCCCAACTTCTCCCAAAGATGCCCCGTGAGCGTGAGGAAGCAGCTGAGTACGACTTCCTGAGCTTCTCGGAGAATTCCCCAAGGGACCACTGCAGGCCCCCCCTGGTCGGCCGGCTTTGCTCAATGCCCCCCCCCCCGCACCCAGGACATCTCTGCCCCAGTCTTTCTCCCTACTGAAGAAGGCTCAGGCTGACATTGGCTCACATTCCATTTCACTGGCCCCAAAATTCAACTCTCTCAGTCGGCCGAACCTTCGGTCAGGCTCACACATTCGCTGGAGCTCTGGAAGGACACAGAGCCCACGATACTTTGTTCCTCGTGCGAAACGGCTTTCACCCGCTTCTGGTCAAATCTCCCCACTCAAGTCAGACTGTCTGAGGCACCCATGATATAGTGCAGTCTCGGAAGTCTCCTTGGTGGTGGTGGCGCAGTGGATAGAGCATTGATCTGGAACACTGAGGATGCCTGTTTGAAACCCTGGGCTTGCCTGGTCAAGGCACATATGAGGGTTGATGCTTCCTGCTCCTCCCTTTCTCTCTCTCTCTCTCTAAAAATTAAATAAATAAAGTCTTTAAAAAATGTTTGTGAAATACATTTGAAAAGACTATTAAAAAAAAGAAGGCCCTGGCCGGTTGGCTCAGTGGTAGAGCATCGGCCTGGCATGCGGGGGACCCGGGTTCGATTCCCGGCCAGGGCACACAGGAGAAGTGCCCATTTGCTTCTCCACCCCCCCTTCCTTCCTCTCTGTCTCTCTCTTCCCCTCCCGCAGCCAAGGCTCCATTGGAGCAAAGATGGCCTGGGCGCTGGGGATGGCTCCTTGGCCACTGCCCCAGGCGCTAGAGTGGCTCTGGTCGCGGCAGAGCGACACCCCAGAGGGGCAGAGCATCGCCCCCTGGTGGGCAGAGCGTCGCCCCTGGTGGGCGTGCCGGGTGGATCCCGGTCGGGGGCATGCGGGAGTCTGTCTGACTGTCTCTCCCCGTTTCCAGCTTCAGAAAAAAAAAAAAAAAAAAAAGGAAGTCTCCTTGGATGTCTGAATACAAAAGTCCTCATCAGCTGCAGGTTCCTGTCACTTTAAGACTGTGTGTCACCAACAGGTCCCGACATTTGCAAAATAACAGCAGCAGCAAGTCCTAAGCAAGGGGTCCCACCTTCAAATTCCAGGCTTTTTCTTTTTAGCTGAAAGGCGAGACGTATTATGGGTAAGGCGGTGCCACCCAACAGCCTCATAGCCTGTGCTGCGAAGCCATACCGTTCTTTGTAGCTTGGTGACTCTCCCTGCCGTGACAGGTGACCGTGGATGACAATGGGCTTCGTTTGCTTAGCATTCTGTTGTCCGTTGGGGTACTGCTTCTGTCATAATGGACGCACCCATGTGTCTCAGCCTAGACCAGGGGTGGTCAGCCTGGTCCCTCCCGCCCACTGGAGGGCGTTCCAGCTTTCGTGGTGGGCAGTAGCAGAGCAACCAAAGTATAAATAAAAAGATAGATTGAAGTAGAGTATGTTGTCTTATAAAGATTGATTCTGCCAAACTTAGCAAAAATCCGACATAAAGTACTCGGCAAGTCATTATGATTCTATGCTTTCACTTGCTGTCACTCTGCTTTGTACATTTTATAAAGTCAAGTGACTTCCCTACTTTATAAATCACCATGACTGTGGACCCGGTGGGCGGTGAGAAAATGTTACTCCTCACAGAGATACAGGAGTGGGCGGTGGGTATAACAAGGTGGAATACCCCTGGCCTAGACCATGCGGATCCGAACATCACTTTATCCCGGATGCAGACGTCATATCAAAGTTGGCTTATGGCCCAAACTGAGCCCAAAACCATCATTTCCATACCCCATATGTGTTTCTCTTGGCTGTGGGATGCCCCCCTGAGAAATGTTGGGGACCCCCTTTTGCGTCTACCCGGAGACACCCCGGCTGAGAAGGAAGCCATCCCATAGGACGAAAGGTAGACCCAGAATGCCACGTCAGGCCTGAGGACCTCGCTTCCGAAGCCGTGTCTCCTGCTGGAATTCTCAGGAGATTGAGCAAACCCATCTCTTTTTCTCCCCGCCCCCCACCCACTTAAGTGAATTTAGCTCGAATTTCTTTCGCCCGCCATCAAATCATTCCTAAATGAAAACAGCTCGATCAATCTCTAAACGCTTGTGTCCCTCCAAAGAGAGACAAGATGTCTGGATGGCACTTGACTTGTTGTAATTTGGCTGACTGCTGGAATCCATTCATTACGGGGATCATGTTGCATTAGTCACTAAATGCTGGAGAAAAAAAAAAAAAGAAAAAGAAAAGAAAAAAGACCACAAATCTAATGGCGTGACACAATCCATTTTAGGGCCGTTTCTCTGCGTCAAGAATCCAGGCACCGCTCACAGGGTTCTGAAGCGGGGTCTCTTGCGAGCCCCCGGTGAAGGTACTGGGCAGAGGTGGGGTCTTATTGGAAATCTGAGTGAGCGGGCAAGATCTCCATCCCAGCTCACGAGTGCCTGGAACTTGCCAGAGAAAGGTGTTGAGCATCCTCAGAACCAACCAGATAGAGAATAAGATGTCTCACAGAGAATGGTTCAACTACTGGAAATCTGAGTGAGCGGGCAAGATCTCCACCCAAGCTCATGAGTGCCTGGAACTTGCCAGAGAAAGGTGTTGAGCATCCTCAGAACCAACCAGATAGAGAATAAGATGTCTCACAGAGAATGGTTCAACTACTGGAAATCTGAGTGAGCGGGCAAGATCTCCATGCAAGCTCACGAGTGCCTGGAACTGGCCAGAAAAAGGCGTTGAGCATCCTCAGAACCAACCAGATAGAGAATAAGATGTCTCACAGAGAATGGTTCAACCACTGGAAATCTGAGTGAGCGGGCAAGATCTCCACCCAAGCTCACGATTGCCTGGAACTGGCCAGAGAAAGGTGTTGAGCCTCGTGAGGACCAAGCAGATAGAGATTCAGATCAGATGTGTCACAGAGAATGGTTCAACCATTGGAAATCTGAGTGAGCGGGCAAGATCTCCTTCTGAGCTCACGAGTGCCTGGAACTTGTCAGAGAAAGGCGTTGAGCATCCTCAGAACCAACCAGATAGGGATTCAGATGATGTCTCACAGAGAATGGTTCAACCATTGGAAATCTGAGTGAGCGGGCAAGATCTCCACCCAAGCTCACGAGTGCCTGGAACTTGCCAGAGAAAGGCGTTGAGCATCCTCAGAACCAACCAGATAGAGAATAAGATGTCTCACAGAGAATGGTTCAACCACTGGAAATCTGAGTGAGCGGGCAAGATCTCCACCCAAGCTCACGAGTGCCTGGAACTTGCCGGAGAAAGGCATTGAGCATCCTCAGAACCAACCAGATAGGGATTCAGATCAGATGTGTCACAGAGAATGGTTCAACCATTGGAAATCTGAGTGAGCAGGCAAGATCTCCACCCAAGCTCACGAGTGCCTGGAACTTGACAGAGAAAGGTGTTGAGCATCCTCAGAACCAACCAGATAGAGAATAAGATGTCTCACAGAGAATGGTTCAACCACTGGAAATCTGAGTGAGCGGGCAAGATTTCCACCCAAGCTCACGAGTGCCTGGAACTTGCCGGAGAAAGGCGTTGAGCATCCTCAGAACCAACCAGATAGGGATTCAGATCAGATGTGTCACAGAGAATGGTTCAACCATTGGAAATCTGAGTGAGTGGGCAAGATCTCCTTCTGAGCTCACGAGTGCCTGGAACTTGTCAGAGAAAGGCGTTGAGCCTCGTGAGGACCGAGCAGATAGGGATGCAGATCAGATGTCTCACAGGGAATGGTTCAACCACTGGAAATCTGAGTGAGCGGGCAAGATCTCCACCCAAGCTCACGAGTGCCTGGAACTTGCCGGAGAAAGGCGTTGAGCATCCTCAGAACCAACCAGATAGGGATTCAGATCAGATGTGTCACAGAGAATGGTTCAACCACTGGAAATCTGAGTGAGCGGGCAAGATCTCCACCCAAGCTCACGAGTGCCTGGAACTGGCCAGAAAAAGGTGTTGAGCATCCTCAGAACCAACCAGATAGAGAATAAGATGTCTCACAGAGAATGGTTCAACCACTGGAAATCTGAGTGAGCGGGCAAGATCTCCACCCAAGCTCACGAGTGCCTGGAACTTGCCGGAGAAAGGCATTGAGTATCCTCAGAACCAACCAGATAGGGATTCAGATCAGATGTCTCACAGAGAATGGTTCAACCACTGGAAATCTGAGTGAGCGGGCAAGATCTCCACCCAAGCTCACGAGTGCCTGGAACTTGCCAGAGAAAGGTGTTGAGCATCCTCAGAACCAACCAGATAGAGAATAAGATGTCTCACAGAGAATGGTTCAACCACTGGAAATCTGAGTGAGCGGGCAAGATCTCCACCCCAGCTCACGAGTGCCTGGAACTTGCCGGAGAAAGGCGTTGAGCATCCTCAGAACCAACCAGATAGGGATTCAGATCAGATGTGTCACAGAGAATGGTTCAACCATTGGAAATCTGAGTGAGCGGGCAAGATCTCCTTCTGAGCTCACGAGTGCCTGGAACTTGTCAGAGAAAGGCGTTGAGCCTCGTGAGGACCGAGCAGATAGGGATGCAGATCAGATGTCTCACAGAGAATGGTTCAACCATTGGAAATCTGAGTGAGCGGGCAAGATCTCTACCCAAGCTCACGAGTGCCTGGAACTTTCCGGAAAAAGGCGTTGAGCCTCGTGAGGACCGAGCAGATAGGGATGCAGATGTCTCACAGAGAATGAAGGGTTGATCCTCACATGGTCTCTCAGGGAAGGGATGAAAATAAAGAGTTGGATGTGTTGACTCTTCCTCAGGAACAAATGTTCAGTAGGAGAACGTTGATGTGGTCTTTGGCTCATGGATACATGCAGCCTTTCAGATAAAAAACCCCAGACGGAGGGGAAGTAGAAGGCAATAGCTTCTTGTCTGGTGCTCGGGGGGGAGGGGCAGAGGATAGACAGGAGACCTCTAGGGTGTCAGAAAGACATCCCCAAGCTGAGAGCCATGGGGACTGACGACCCTTGCGCTAGCTTCCTGACGCCGAGACTCCATGTTCGGACAGCAGGTACAGAATCCAGGCTGCGCGGCCGCCAGCCGGGTGGCCCAGTCACGACAGGAAGTTATTATCGTCCCCCGGTTCCGGAGCACAATCCGGAATTGAAGAGCCACAGCAGGGTTGGTTTCTTTGGTATCTGTTGAAAAAGAGTGTCTTTGATGTCTCTCTTTTAGCTATGAGCTTCTGGTGGTGTCCACAGTTCTCTGTCATTCTCGGGGTATTTCCCTGTGTGTCCTGATGTCCACCCCCCCCTCTTATTAGGACACGATCACACTGGACGCAGGGTCCTTGCTGGTACAGTATGACCACATCTCACCGTGAGTACCTCGGCAGAAAACGTCTATCCCAGTTCCGGAAGGCGCCCTGGTCCCAGGGGCTAGGACTTGGATGCTCCACTTTGAGAAATGCAATTCACCCCATCCCAACACCAAGCCAAGAGAGAGAAAGTCTAACGGACGAATAGCCCTGACGTCTGTAAAAGATTTTAAGAGACTCCTGCGGACATTGTGAAGTCTTAGAATGACACTTTCACACCTCTCAGACCCCAAGTTCCTCTCAGGATAAGACCTGCCAGTCCCACCTTGATTATATAGATTATGTAATCTATAATCATGTCACTTAAACAACAATGAACATAGGAAGAATAATAAACAGCCACAGTCCCTGCCCGGTTGGCTCAGTGGTAGAGCGTCGGCCTGGCCAGTGCAGGAGTCCCGGGTTTGATTCCCGGCCAGGGCACACAGGAGAGGCGCCCATCTGCTTCCCCTCTCCTTCCTCTCTGTCTCTCTCTTCCCCTCCCGCAGCCAGGGCTCCATTGGAGCAGCATTTGCCCAGGCGCTGAGGATGGCTCTGTGGCCTCTGCCTCAGGCGCTAGAATGGCTCTGATTGCGGCAGAGTGAGGCCCCAAGATGGGCAGAGCATCGCCCCCTGGTGGGCATGCCGGATGGATCCTAGTCGGGCACATGTGGGAGTCTGTCTGACTGCCTCCCCGTTTCCAACTTCAGAGAAATACAAAAAGAAAAAAAGAAAAAAAAATTAATAAAAAAATAAACAGCCACAAAAGCTTAAGTTGAAGAAAACAACAGAGAAAGCTCACTTTTCCCTGAGTCAAGATGAACCCTTCTAAGACAATGAGCTCAAGTCTTTCATCGTCTGGGAACTTTTAATTCATTTCTTGGAAACAGCTCCACCTCCATTAAAGTCAAATTATAGCCCTCTGCATCGGGAAAAAGGCAACTCACTGCTTTCTCAACACCGCAAGCCAGTCACGCCCTTTGCCGGCTGCTCTGTGGCGATTCCAATTCTGCATCCCCTTCCCACAGGGGCTTGGCGTTTCAGAGGAAGACACAGCGGTCAGACGCCGGTCAGGCTGCAACGGGGAGCTATTGTGCAATCAATATCCTGTGCGGAAATCCTGAGTGGCAGGGGCCGATGCCTCTGTCCTGTAGTACAAGGACAGTCTCTCACAAAAAAAAAAAAAAAGCAGAGAGGCAGCAAAGGCTCTTTGATGTTCTAAATCACAGTGCCAAAAATATAATACTTTTTTTTTTTAAATTACGTAAACATGTGTCTTTGGGTTCAACACCTAGGAGCCAAGATCTCAATGCCTTTAGCAAAAAATAAAAATCTAACATCAACTCTGGGCGTAACCACAGGACAAGTGGCCATCGATGAGAACCAAGGCCGATCAGCTATCGCTTGACGTGCACTGTTGTTGTTGGAGCCCAGGCGTCCACTTAATCAGGCAGGGTTGCAAAGTGGTGCCGTCACTACAGGCAAAGTACGGAGGCTCCTCCAAACATTAAAAATAGAACTACCTTTTGAGCCAGAAATTCCACTTTGGGTTTATAACTGAAAAAAAAAAAAAAATTCCGCCTGACCAGGCGGTGGCGCAGTGGATAGAGCGTCGGACTGGGGTGCAGAGGACCCAGGTTTGAGACCCCTGAGGTCGCCAGCTTGAGCGCGGGATCATCAGGCTTGAGCAAAAAGCTCACCAGCTTAGACCCAAGGTCGCTGGCTCAAGCAAGGGGTGACTCGGTCTGCTGAAGGCCCGCGGTCAAGGCACATGTGAGAAAGCAATCAATGAACAACTAAGGTGTCGCAACAAAAAACTGATGATTGATGCTTCTCATCTCTCTCCCTTCCTGTCTGTCTGTCCCTGTCTATTCCTCTATCTGACTCTCTGTCTCTGAAATAAAAAAAAATACAAAACACTGGTTTGAATAGATCTATGCGCCCCTATGTTCACCGCAGTGTCATTTACAAGAGCCAAGATTTGGAAGCAGCCCGAGTGTTCATCAGTAGACGAGCGGGTACAGAAGTGTTACACACATCCAATGGAGTACTACTCAGCCATAAAAAAAGACTGACATCTTGTCATTTGCAACAGCATGGATGGACCTAGAGGATATTGTACTCAGTGAAATAAGTCAGCCAGAGAAAGACAAACAGCATATGGTTTCACTTATATGTGGGGTTTATAACATAAAACAAGCAAAACAGAAACAGACTCTCAGACACAGAATGATGGCCACCAGAGGGGAGGGGGTGGGGTGTCCAGGTGACCAAGGAGAAGGGACTGAGAGGCACAGGTGGGCAGTCACAGCACACTCACAGGACGTCACGTCCAGCACAGGGAACAGAGTCAGTCCTATTATAACACAGGTCAGATTGTTAAGGTGTAAAAATGTCAGATCACTACACTGCACACCCGAAACTAACGTGGCCAATATAAGGCAGTATGCCAAGTATACATAAAAAAAATAAATAAAAGAAAAAGAATAACATAATTAATACATAGCCTACCCACGGTAGGCTGGGAAGGAGGAAGGTCTCAAAGCCACGTGTTGGATAAAATTAAGAAGTTGCTTGATCAGCCTTGGCCAGTTGGCTCAGTGGTAGAGCATCGGCCTGGCGTGCAGAAGTCCCGGGTTCGATTCCCGGTCAGGGCACACAGGAGAAGCGCCCATCTGCTTCTCCACCCCTCCCCCTTCTCCTTCCTCTCTGTCTCTCTCTTCCCCTCCCACAGCTGAGTCTCCATTGGAGCAAAGGTGGCCCAGGCGCTGGGGATGGCTTCTTGGCCTCTGCCCCAGGCGCTAGAGTGGCTCTGGTCATGGCAGAGCGACGCCCCAGAGGGGCAGAGCATCGCCCCCTGGTGGGCAGAGCGACGCCCCAGAGGGGCAGAGCATCACCCCCTGGTGAGCAGAGCGTCGCCCCTGCTGGGCGTGCCGGGTGGAGTCTGACTGTCTCTCCCCATTTCCAGCTTCAGAAAAATACAAAAAAAAAAGAAGTTGCTTGAGCAATACCACATAGAGGGAACACTGGTTGTCTTTGAAGATGTTCAAAGCCATCCACTTGAGCAAGAAGGAGAGCTCAGCATTGGTGTTCGTGGAGATGACACACGACCAAAGAGCCAACATTTTTTGGGGGGGGGAGGGTACTTTTCTGAAGCTGGAAACGGGGAGGCAGTCAGACAGACTCCCGCATGCACCTGACCAGGATCCACCCGGCATGCCCATCAGGGGGTGATGCTCTGCCCATCTTGGGGCGTCGCTCTGCTGCAATCAGAGCCATTCTAGTGCCTGAGGCAGAGGCCAAGGAGCCATCCTCAGCGCCCGGGCAAACTTTGCTCCAATGGAGCCTTGGCTGCCGGAGGGGAAGAGAGAGACAGAGAGGAAGGAGAGGGGGAGGGGTGGAGAAGCAGATGGGCGCTTCTCCTGTGTGCCCTGGCCGGGAATCGAACCTGGGACTCTTGCACGCCAGGCCGACGCTCTACCACTGAGCCAACCAGCCAGGGCCGGAGCCAACATTTTTCAGCAACGAAACAAAGCCCTTGTGACATCCAAAGGTCTTCGCTGACCAGGTTCCCGTCCAGAGATGACCCGCTCATTCACGTACTCCATGCATTCAAGTGGATGACCAGTTCAGGAAGTTCCGCTCAAATGTCCTCCACCATGAAGATGTTGACGATGTATTAAGGGGTGTGCACCTGTCGAATGATTATTGGATTGAAACCTGGGGACACAGGGCAGGACGGTGCCTCTCCTGTCAGGGCGTCAGATGGTTCATGATCAGGATGACACCGTCCTGCGAAAGATTTGGGTGAAATGACCCCTAAGATTCCTTCCACAAGAAAAACTGGACTGAAGTTCTAGTTAGCTCCACCACCAACTTCCGGGAACTCTGAATATGATATTTAATATACCAAAATCCTCTTCTAAAAAAAAAAATATATATATATATATGTATGTGTGTATATATATATATATACACACATACATATATATATATATGAAATGCAAAAACGCTGGTCAAGCATGCTAGGATGGAATTTGATTTCGTAATTATCTGATTTAAGCTTGAAAGGCAATCTCTAATCTATGTTTATGTATTTTTAACATTTCAATTTTCTCAGGAAAAAAAAATGCCATTTCTTTTTCAGGTGTTTCCTCTTCTTCAACAATTCTTAAACATACGAAAATAATATTATAACTCATTTGTTATTATATATAATAAGTAACTTCATATTAGTGATCTGAGTGGATATCTCAATGAAACGAGTTATCTGTATCACTCATTTCACATTCGTGATCTGAATGGATACATTAACAAAAGACAGTGGTGCAACTATTTCAATACGTAAAAAAAAATATGGGGGAGGGGAGCCAGACAGATTCTAATGGCTGATTTGTTCTTTTTCAAAATTCCAGGCAATAAATGTTCATTTGAATTGGGTAAAGATGGAATCTCCTAGCCTCTGATTTCTCCTTATCGCACAGTAAAATATACATTAGCATTCCTTTGGATGGAATTCCATCTCCGAATCCCCGGATGCCAAAAATGTAACAATGTGGCCCTGGCCGGTTGACTCAGTGGTAAAGCATTGGAAGTCCCATGTGGAAGTCCCAGGTTCGATTCCCGGTCAGGGCACACAGGAGAAGTGACCAACTGCTTCTCCACCTTTCCTCCTCTCCCTTCTCTCTCTCTCTCTCCTCCTCCCACAGCCATGGCTCACTTGATCTGAGCAAGTTGGTCCCAGGTGCTGAGGATGGCTCCATGGCCTCACCTCAGGAGCTCAATATAGCTCAGTTGCTGAGCAACAGAGCGGCAACCCCAGATAGGCAGAGCATCGCCCAGGAGGAGGGCGCTTGCCAGGTGGATCCCAGTCAGCGTGCATGCGGGAATCTGTCTCTCAGCTTCTCACTGAATAGTAATAAAAAAGTAACAATGCACAAAACTACCCAAGTGCACACTTTGCCTGTGAAATTACACCCTCAAAGCTACTTCCTGGAGTTATGTCGTGGTTTTATCTTTCTCTTCTCCCAGAGTTTTTTTACTTCTTACGTCTTGGTCCACGTCCACAAGCAATGAATTTGGAAAGTTACTTTGAGGGAACTTGGAAATCATTTTCCTCATTGCTCAACAAATGTCCATTCTATTGCTACACCTCGTCTATTCAGCTCCACACGGGTGGGGAATCCTCTGCTCCATGGTGTTCTTGATGGAAAACATTAAAAAGCAACCCCTAAGTGAGTTAGTGCTTTGCACCCACAAATCCCTCTCCCAGCCTAGGGCTTCCAATTTTTTTTTTTTTGTATTTTTCTGAAGTTGGAAACAGGGGAGGCAGTCAGACAGACTCCCGCATGCACCTGACCGGGATCCACCTGGCACGCCCACCAGGGGGCGATGCTCTGCCCCTCCGGGCCGTAGCTCCATTCTAGTGCCTGAGGCAGAGGCCACAGAGCCATCCTCAGCACCCGGGCAAACTTTGCTCCAATGGAGCCTTGGCTGCGGGAGGGGAAGAGAGAGACAAAGAGGAAGGAGAGGGGGAGGGGTGGAGAAGCAGATGAGCGCTTCTCCTGTGTGCCCTGGCCGGGAATCGAACCTGGGACTCCTGCACACCAGGCCGACGCTCTACCACTGAGCCAACCTGCCAGGGCCAAGCTTCCAATTCTTAATCTCACCACTTGGAATCACCCAGCCCTTTGTCTATCTGGTCAGTGAAGATGATGATTTGTTTATCTGTCACTGTGACATGCGTCAGCTGAAAGGTCTCTCAGGAGGACAAGGAATGCAGGAGGGAAGAAAAGAGACAAAGAAACAATATTGGGGACCAGGAGATCAATACGTTAACTGGCTGGAGCTGGTACTGAAGTCCACGCATCGCAGCAAGATGGGAGGTTCGTGAAGCCTACCTACTGTTCACCTTCTGATGGAGCAATTATGTACCCCAAAGGAGATGAAGGAGACTGTACCTACCTCAAAACACCAATTGAGAGCAGAGGTGACTAAGAATGTGAAATAGCTTGGCCAAGATGATACAAGAAAATATATAATTTAGACACCAGGACAGCATCTAAACTCAGGTGAACTTAGCAACAATAAAAAAAAAAATGTGACGAGGCTGAGCAGTAAGATGGAATAGATACATAATAACCAATGGACAAACCATATAATTTAGACACCAGGACAGCATCTAAACTCAGGTGAACTTAGCAACAATAAAAAAAAAAAATATGACGAGGCTGGGCGGTAAGATGGAATAGATACATAATAACCTGGCGGTAAGATGGAATAGATACATAATAACCAATGGACAAACCATTTGGCTGACTCATGGCCCTGGAAATTTCAACCCTGAATAGTTTTGTGTAATATGGCTTACGAACTGCACTCTATATAGCAAATTGGGTTTTTAAGACATCCTGCGTGATCTGGATTCTTGCTCTAATTGTGAAAGAAAATATAAATTACAAATGGTGTTAAAATTTATGGAATGGAAACTGAGAAAGGTGAGGAAAAATTCTGTTCTCTAGAGAAAGGGTTTTTCCCCCTCCGCTAAGTTAACCAAACAGGCACAATTCAGGCTAACCAAACAGCATTGTTTTAACCATATATAAATTCCTGAATCCTCAAATAAGATTATTAGTCTATGTTGAAATTTGTGAAACCTTTGAAGGCCTGTTACCAGAAATCCACTCTCGCCGAACTGAGCTCAGAAAACACTAGATTATTTTCAATTAGTCCCTGTCAGGGAGATATTTGTTTAATAATCCTTAATAAATATATTCATTTACAAGCTACACTGACACGTCAAACATCCAACCGGCAGACGAAAACGGGACTCATTCAGGTATTTTCAGAGTCTCATGCTGATGTTTGCGGCTAAAGCAGCTGTCTCACTGTGTTAACCGGGTTACGTGTGAACTTTCCATCTAGAATTCGCTACTATCTGCATACAACTGGATTATTTACGACCCAACGGGAACAGAAAGGAAATTAATTTTCCCTCTATCTCACATTAAAAAAAAATGGCACTAGTGCCTCTGAATGTCGGCATTCTTCCAAGAAACGAGTTTATTTTGTTTGTTTTGTTTTTTGGGGGTTTTTTTAATTTATTCATTTTAGAGAGAAGAGGGAGAGACAGAGAGAGAGAGAGAGAGAGAGAGAGAAGGGGGGAGGAGCAGGAAGCATCAACTCCCATATGTGCCTTGACCAGGCAAGCCCAGGGTTTCGAACCAACGACCTCAGCATTTCCAGGTCGACGCTTTATCCCACTGCTCCACCACAGGTCAGGCAGCCAAGAAACGAGTTTAAATGCTTTCTTTTTTTCTCCTCTTTATTGAATTTATTGAGGCGACACTGGTTAAAACAAAATTATACAGGCTTCAGATATACACAGTTCTGCAACACAGTAGCTATAATATACCCACTGCGTGGTGTGGTCAGCACCCTAAGTCAAGGGTCCCTCCATCAGTCTTTGTGCACCCTTCACTCTTACCTCCCCTAACCCTCCGCCAAGCCAGCAACCACACTGCCGTCCCTGTCAACAAGTTTTTCTGCGTTACTCAGTGGTTAACTTCTGGAAGCCCAGAGGATGCTAAAATGCCACTTGACAACTCAGGCTAGGGAAAGAGAACGCTTCACAACAGAGCGGGGCACAATCCTTCTCTGCTATTTTCAAAAATGCTGTTCTGTCTCAATCCCGTCCTGCGGAAGCCACACGGGGAACCCTCAGGAACGACGCTCCCCGGGGTCCCCCATATGCCTCCGCTGACCCTTGCCCGACGACAGTAAATAGTGATGTTATATAAACAATACCCTTGCATCGGCGGCTGGAGGACTATACCTATTGCACACACAGTGCGTGTGCAAACCAGCTCAAATGTCCTGGTGCTCTGGTCTACCTTCAATCTGGTGCCTGCCGCTAACACCAGATGACAGAGTGGTTATATACGTGCAGGGCACCAACCCGAGAACTTCACGTGGATTATGGCCTCAATCGGGAGCGAGGCACAAACCCAGTAAACTCGCCGACGACCACTCAGTTGGGCAGGGGTCAAGGTAGCACCGGAACCCAGGAGGGCAGGCTCCTGAGCATCCCTCCAAGCTGAGCACCGGAGGAAACCAGATTCACATTCACAAGGGTCGGAGAAACATAGTTCCACCCCCATGTTCACAGCAGCCAGGACAGGGAAGCAACCCAGGTGTGTCCCTCGTAATCGACGGGTGAATGGAGAAAGAAGATGTGATCTCCATATGCAGCTATGTAGACAGCAGGACAGCATCTAAACTCAGGGTAACTTAGCAACAATAAAAATTAAAAAAAAAGAAATGTGACGAGGCCCCATGGTAAGATGGAATAGATACATAATAACCAACGGACAAACCATCTGGCTGACTCATTGCCTCGGAAATTTCTATCCTGAACAGTTTTGTGTAATATTTCTTATGAGGCCGGTAAGATGGAATAGATACATAATAACCACGGTAAGATGGGATAGATACATAATAACCATGGTAAGATGGAATAGATACATAATAACCAATGGACAAACCATCTGGCTGACTCATTGTCTCGGAAATTTCTATCCTGAACAGTTTTGTGTAATATTGCTTACGAGGCCGGAAGGTAAGATGGAATAGATACAGAATAACCACGGTAAGATGAAATAGATACATAATAACCAATGGACAAACCATCTGGCTGACTCATTGCCTCGGAAATTTTTATCCTGAACAGTTTTGTGTAATATTGCTTACGAGGCCAGACGGTAAGATGGAATAGATACATAATAACCAATGGACAAACCATCTGGCTGACTCATTGCCTCGGAAATTTCTATCCTGAACAGTTTTGTGTAATATGCCTTACGAACTGCACTGTAAATAAAGAGACAGATATGGATCTATACATATAGATACAATGGAATATTACTCAGCCATGAAAAAGGAAACCCTGCTATTGGTAACAGCATGGATCGACCTGGAGGGGAGGTACTGTGCTAAGTGAAGTCAGTCGGACGAGAAAGGCAATCACTGTACAGTGTCTCTCATATGATGAATCTAAAAATCACCCAACACCAATTTTCAACAACAACAACAACAAGAAACAAACTCGTTTTTAAAAAGAACAGATCTCTGCTTCCCAGAGCAGAGGACAAGGTAGGATTTGAGTGAACTGAATGAAGTGGGCAGAGGTACAAAGTTCCCCTTGTAAAGTAACTAGGCACGGCGGATCAATCGTACAACAGCATGACTGTGGTGAATGCCACTGGGCAGTCTATCGGACAGTCGTTAGCAGTCCAGCCTGACCTTTCATCACAAGGAAAACGAGTTCCTTTTCTGGCTTCTCCTTCTCGTTGTTATCTGTAAGAGATGGCGGATGTCACCTACACATCTTGTCCTACAGTAATCATCCCACAACGTACGTCCATCGAACCGCGATGCTGTAAATCTTACACTTAAAATGGTGACGTCCGTCAGCTATATCTCTACATCACTGGAAAAGAAAAGGAATTACTTGACTTTTTCGGTCAAGAAATAAACTCACCAAGATTTTTTTTTTTAAAGGCTAGAGGATTATTTTACCCAGGACAGATCAGATATTGAGGTCTACAAGGAGCCCAAAAGACTTCACTAACAGGCCTGTCAAGCAGGACAAGAAGACATTTACAGCAATGGCTATCATCATGAGTGACATTTTTGGGGAAAAGAGGACAATTTGCAGGTTGTGCTAGATGTCATTCAACGTATGATACCTATGTGGGAAGTCTCTTTCGATGCCTGGGAAAAATCGAAATATCCAATTCCACCCTGTGTAAATAAAGTCTGTGTATCTTTTCAAAGACGACATTGAGCAGGATCTGTTGGGAGACGTTATTAACACACTGCATGACAGGCTGGCTGTCGACCGTCTAGAGTTGAAGCC
Source organism: Saccopteryx bilineata (assembly GCF_036850765.1). Classification (NCBI taxonomy): domain Eukaryota; kingdom Metazoa; phylum Chordata; class Mammalia; order Chiroptera; family Emballonuridae; genus Saccopteryx; species Saccopteryx bilineata. The sequence continues at coordinate 144,635,224 of NC_089502.1, read as the reverse complement.
TTAAATATGCCACTTGTCCACCTAACAGTTGGAACTGGTTATATACAGTGTGTCCGTAAAGTCACGGTGCACTTTTGACCGCTCACAGGAAAGCAACGAAAGACGACAGAAATGTGAAATCTGCACCAAATAAAAGGAAAACCCTCCCAGTTTCTGTACGATGATGTGGCAGCATGTGCGCATGCGCAGATGATGACGTCACACCGTGTATACAGCGGAGCAGCCCACGGCCATGCCAGGCGAGATGTGGACGGTACAGAGGAAAGCTCAGTGTGTTCTGTGGCTCGCTCAATTCGAATCCGTGACCAAAGGGCAAAGTGAATGTCGGCGCGTTTATAACGAAACGCCACCACATAGGAATCACATGACTCGGTGGGATAAGCAGTTGAAGGAAACCGGCAGTTTGGTGGAGAAACCCCGTTCTGGTAGGCCATCAGTCAGTGACGAGTCTGTAGAGGCTATACGGGATAGCTCCCTAAGGAGCCCTAAAAAATCTGTGCGTGAGCCCACATCGAACTGCGCTGAATAGGTATGAACCTGGGAGAGTTTTTCTTTGATTTGGTGCAGATTTCACATTTCTATCATCTTTTGTTGCTTTCCTGTGACCGGTCAAAAGTGCACCGTGACTTCACGGACACCCTGTATTTTTTTTCCTCCTTCATAAGGATGGTGGAACGCGGCAAAATTCAACCACCCCGCAATCGGAAGAGTGTCTCCTGCTGTGCTCATCCTTGACGTAGAGAAGGAAGCAGATGAGTCAGACTCCGGGAACGGGAGCAGGCCCAGAAGGCTGCAAATGACTCTTCAGCAATCACTGTGCTTCTGTCAGGGTAGAGGCTTTTTTTGGGAGAGACGGAAATACTATGAAAGACTTGGCAAGGCTTGGTTACGAGTCGCCTCTCGCTGTTGTGAGGATCTGCAGCACGTGGTCCTGCCTGGCACACTGACGTCACCCTATGGATCCAAAGGGCGGAGTTCTACGGGGCTGAAACCGAGGTGTGAACAAGGATGTGCCTTTTTCCGGGGGCTCAAAGGGAGGACCCATTTCCACGGCACATCCAGCCTCCAGAGGCGACCGGACTCCTGGACATCCCGGGTCCCACCCAAACTCCAAGCCAGTGACGGCCACCTGTGTGTCTTCATACATTGCTTCACACTGGGTGTATTCTCTGCCTTTAATCTCTCCCACGACTAAAGGTCTTTGTTATGAGATCTGAAGCCCCCCTTGCCCTAGATAATCCAGGACATATTCCTCCTACGTTAAGGTCAAATAGCATTTCATCTGGAGCCTTAATTCTATCTTTCTGTGCCGTGTGAGACAATATATTCGCAGGTAGAAGGGATGAGGAGGGGAAGATCTTCAGGAAGCCGTTATCGTGGCTACAACAGGTGCCTGTTTCTCCACGTTAGGAATGAGTGTCTCTGTTGCAACCCCGACATCTAACGCAGGACGGGCACGTAATAAGCACTTAAAACTATTTTCTGTAGTAAAGTTCTGGCTAGCATCCCTCACACCCTTTAACCCAGGGGTCTGGAACCTCTGGCTCGTGAGCCAGATGTGGCTCCTTGGATGGCTGCCTCTGGTGCGCAGACAAATATTTATTAAAAATAATAATAATAACGTTAAAAATATAAAACATGCTCATGGATTACAATCCATTCATCTCCTACCGCTCATGTTCATGGTTGTGGGTGGCTGGAGCCAATCACAGCTGTCCTCCAGGACAACACCACATTTTTATTGGATAATGCATCACGTACACGGATCGTTGTATGGCTCTCACGGAATGACATTTTAAAATCTGTGGCGTTCACGGCTCTCTCAGCCAAACAGGTTCCCGACCCCTGCTTTAACCCTTTGAGTCATGCCAACGTTCATGTACGTCCTCGTGTCTACTGACTGTCCAGTGTACAATCGTAAAAATTTGTATTTTAAGCATGTGGAAGGCAACATGAAAAAAAGGCAAATGTATGTTCTTGTTTCCATAAATTGGTTATCAAACACACATGGTTTTAAGTTAATAAAAGTGGAACTGGAACTAATTTCATTTTTTTGAAAAAACAGAAATCACTCCCGGGGCCCCTGGGGGGGTCAGTGAGCATGAAAAGAACTCACTACTCAAAGGGTTAATTCATGTAGAGGGACACCTTTAAAAAAATACGGTATCAAAGTGAAATTCTGAATCTTAAATATCCGATTTTGCTGTACGCACTGTTAATAAAACGCACCAACAGGAATTAAGACACAAGCTAAAAGAAGACCTTTGTGGGAATCATATTATGACCCCGTAATGTCATTGACTATTGTGGGACTGGCGGTTTATCATTCAGTGAATAACTAATAATTAAATATCAACACCTCCACATTGATTCTCAAAGTGAGGTAGTATTAAAAAATTAAAAATAAATTAAAAAAAAAACAACCCCACAACTCCTGACCAAAATGGATGTGACTTCCAGATTGTGCAAACACGCAGATGTGTGTAGGGTCAAACTCTCACCAGCAGAATTGCGATGTTTACATCCTGTAGGGCGATCAAGACTCCCCTGAGAACCTTTCTTGTATGCCTGATTCCTTCGTCAAGATCCTGGGAGCTCTTGTATGCAAAAGATGTCAAAAAATAAAAATAAAAACTAAAGGAAAAAAAACGTAGTACTGGTTTATTTGTTTCACACTGTGATGTCCCCCAAATTCCGACTGAACACCGAGCCAGCATGCAGCGGCCGGACCGCTGATGGTTTCCGCGCCCACAATTGCGCGGCTCCAGCTCTGTAATCAGGGAATTCATTGATTTTCCTCCCGTGGGCGATCTAATTGGGTCCGTCCTCCCTTGTGTCAGGAGGCGTCCCATCTGAAGTGCGGGCATCCTGCAAGGAGGTGAACTCTATCTACAAAGGAGCCCGTGTGGGGAGGCTCCGGCAGTCCAGCGTCAAACGTCTCACGGCAACCACGTCCATCCTTCCTCCTGTTCGGTTTCTTTCTCTGCCCTTTACACCTGTCCTTCTTTTTCATTTCTTTTGCTTCGTTTTGTTTGAAGGAGCACATTATAAGATTGCCAGCCAGGCGGCTGGCAAAATGAGCGTGCGGATTGCATTTGGGGGGTGATATTCATCCTCCCCTCCCGTGGGCCCTCCCCAATTCTCTGGGTATATCCACCCACGCCCCTCAACTCAGCACGGCAAACCCAGAGTCCCAACGTAAGTCTCGTTCTTTGAAAACACAGGATAACTGTGTGTTCTGTTGCCGTAGCAACAAGGGACACAAGCTGGGAGGTACATGATAATAAATTTCTGTAGATGCCTTCCTTCCCGCCCATGGGGTGCCTTCTGATCTCCGCCACGGATGTCCCTGGCCTCATTTCCCAACACAGCGCGGACACCACATTTGAGCCTCTGCATGGACCAGGAGCCAATATGGCAGACAAGATCCAGTTCTGGAGAACCCCTAAATCAATGGACCCCAACCTTTTTTTGGGCCACAGACCGGTTTAATGTCAGAAAATATTTTCACGGACCGGCCTTTACAGTGGGATGGATAAATGTATCACGTGACCAAGACCAGTGTCAAGAGGTCATTTTTAAAAAAATGAAACATCGTTCAGACTTAAATATAAATAAAACGGAAATAATGTAAGTTATTTATTCTTTCTCTGCGGACCGGTACCGGTCCATGGCCCCGGGGGTTGGGGACCACTGCCCTAAATAACATCATTGTTTAATTCAGACTGTTCCCCACATCTCACTGAAATTTCTTTTCCAAGGATTAAATGAAAAAATTAAAAAAAAAAAAAAAAGACATTCTTCCATAAAAGTTACAAAGCACAGACTTCAGGGTCTCTAACTGCAGGTGAAGTCTGCAATTCCTGTGAATATTTTGTCTAAATTCCAGTGGTGTTCCTTCTGCTCATCAGAAGAGCAGATGACTTTGGTCTGGTTAGACGTTGTAGAAATGTATACAGCGGTACCTTGAGATGCAAACAGACCAACATACGAACTTTTTTTTTTAAGATACAAGCTGTGACTCGGTCCGTATTTTTGTTCGAGATGCGAGTGAAATTCCGAGATGTGAGTCGTGATTCGGGAAGCTGCCGCTAGTTGATGCATTGGCGCACGGAGTCCAGGACCGGCAATTTGATAGCCGAGTTGACTCCTGATGAGCTCGGTTACAGAACGAATTAAATTCGTATCTCAAGGTACCACTGTCGTTTGAAATTGACATGTCTACATGTAGACTAGGAGACATCCCAGTGTGACTAGCATGGGGTTAAGTCGATACACGAAACACTGCAGTTTGTACATATGTTTCTTTTCACTATCGTGTTCTTTAAACAACCACAGGGTCATTCTGTTCAGGCAAGCACACTGTTTCCTAACGTCGCCAGAACCGTGTGACCGTGCACACTGGCTGTTCAATCGCACGGAATGCTGAGAAAAACGAGAGGATCCAAATTTATGGGGAAAAGCTGGATTCCCACCGACAAAATTCAACCATTTTATAAAATACCCCTGGCTTGGGTTATTGAAAACTATCAGTAGTCCCTTTCAAGACTCAAAACAAAGAAAGAAACAAATAAAAAAGCAAAAAAAGAAAAAAAAAAGTACTGAAGTCTTAAACTACTGAAGCAAACGCAACCATTCCTTGAATCTCCAGCTCTCTCTCTCTCTCTCTCGTGAGCGTTGATAACATTCTGAATTCTACCATTTTCAATCGAGTCATCCCTTTCCGGGGACAAGTGACACTCTGTATCAGGGGTCCCCAAACTACAACCCGCCGGCCGCATGTGGCCCATTTATCCGGCCCCCGCCGCAGTTCCGGAAGGGGCACCTCTTTCATTGGTGGTCAGTGAGAGGAGCACATTGACCATCTCATTAGCCTAAAGCATAGTTCCCATTGAAATACTGGTCAGTTCGTTGATTTAAATTGACTTGTTCTTTATTTTAAATAATGTATTTGTCCCCGTTTTGGTTTTTTTACTTTAAAATAAGATATGTGCCGTGTGCATAGGGATTTGTTCATAGTTGGGTTTTTTTTATAGTCGTCCCTCCAACGGTCCGAGGGACAGTGAACTGGCCTCCCTGGGTAAAAAGTTTGGGGACCCCTGCTCTATATACTCTCGGTCCTCATCTGCAAGTCAACCTTACAACCAGGCTAAAAAAGGGCAAGACAGAAAGACAATCGGGTCATCGCTCAGAATACGGACCACCGGCTGGAGGCACGGTCAACACCGTGGAGAAGACACCATCAGGCACATGACGATGACGTTCAACACAGGAGGTGTCTCCTGCGTAGTTAAGCCGAGCACTTACCATCCTCCGTGGGCACGTAGATGTTTAAGTAAAGGCAGTCTTCGCTCTGGTCCTGCACGTAGGTCATCAGAGTATCCAGGTTGGCGGTAAACCACACGGGCAGCATGTCGTGCAGCAGAGACCTCTCGTCCAGGTGCTGGGGACAGACGGCTGCAAACTGGGTGGCGTTCCGCACCCCGGTCCAGGAGGAGGGGGGTTCTGGGGGCTGAAAGCGCCTCTCCCCGGTGGGAGGCGAGGCATAGGGGACCCCCAGGTACTGTTCCACCGGACCCAGAATCTCATTGGGCAACGGCGTTCTCAGCCCCCGGATTTTGCCGTAGTTGGTGCTGACCACGGGATACTGCGCCTGGCCGTCCGCGAGCAGGAACCTGAGGGCCAGCACGGCGACCCACAGCAGGACGTGGGAGTGGGCCATGGCGCACGCCGGGGGGAGGCAGAGCGGCAGCCATAACAGTCCTCTGGGTCTCGACATGGTTCACGGCCACATCCGCGGGCAGCCGTCGGGGGGAGACTCAGGTCCGAGCCGGCCGAGCCGTGGAGCCGGCGCGCAGAGACGACGCCCAAGGGCTTGCTTTCCAGGGAGGAGCCGAGGACGCCGGACAGGCGACGGACGAGGGGCTTGCTAGGGAGCCTTGCAGGCGGGTCATAGACGGGACGCAACGTGAAGCAGCATGCGCCCAGCCATCGTCCCGGGCAGCCCGTGTGGCGAGAGCGGGCGTCCCTTTAATCCCGGAACCAAACTGCGGACAACACGAGGCTCCGAGGAAGGGGTGACCATCCAACTCCTGCCGAGGGTTGATGATGTTTCAGCGACGCTCCGGGGCCAAGCGGGCAGCCTGCAGGGGAAAGAAACAGACAAAAGATAGTGACACTGACCAAAATGACCACTATCCACGCCTCCTCCAGCCTCATGCTGTGGAATTCCTATTCACGGAATCGGCAGCGTCTGCAGATAGCCAGACAGCGAGGTGGAACTTCCTGCGACGTGTCCCATCCCCTCAAAAAAATCCTTCCATCGAGCCCTGGCAGGTTGGCTCAGCGGTGGAGCGTTGGCCTGGCGAGCAGGAGTCCCGGGTTCGATTCCCGGCCAGGGCACACAGGAGAAGCACCCATCTGCTTCTCCACCCCTCCCTCTCTCCTTCCTCTCTGTCTCTCTCTTCCCCTCCCGCAGCCGAGGCTCCATTGGAGCAAAGTTGGCCGGGGCGCTGGGGATGGCTCCGTGGCCTCTGCCTCAGGCGCTAGAATGGCTCTGGATGCAACAGAGCGACGCCCCAGATGGGCAGAGCATCGCCCCCTGGTGGGCGTGCCGGGTGGATCCCGGTCGGGCGCATGCGGGAGTCTGTCTGACTGCCTCCCCGTTTCCAACTTCAGAAAAAAACAAAACAAAACAAAACAAAACAAAAAATCCTTCCGTCGGGAAAGCACTCACTAAGTCTCTGTCGAATGAACAAACAGGTCCCCCCAAACTCATAGGGGTGACGCCAATGCCTGACACAGCGTCTCCCCATTTCACTGTGAGGAACCGGATTGGCCCGTCAGTGCCAGGGCAGCTCCCAGAACACTCTTCCGGAAACACTGAAGATAACTCTCGCGTGCCCAGCAGGAGAGCCGTGGAGCCCTCAGATCTGCATGACAGAGATGAGGGAGGCATTCATCCGGGGACACGGTGGCCTCACGGCGCGTGAATATTTATCAAATGACTCAAAAGAGGCATCAGGTAACAACGAGACTGTCGCCTGGGCACGAACCCCTCTCGGGGGACTCGGTCGCACATGTCTTTGGCATGCTGACATCATCATCGCCTACAATCTCGGCTTCCTTTAAAAAAAACGAGACAAGAAGAGGCAGTCCAAGTCCAAGCTGAAGTCCCTGTCACATGGAGACGTCATTTATAATGAAAAGAGTCGGTAACAGCTGTATCCTGACTTCCACCGGAAACGCTGCCCGTCTCCCAGGGCGAACCCGGCAGCGGAGGGAGAGAGCTTGTGCTGTATCTGAGCGCGGGTCCCCATCAGGGTGGGAAAAGTCACCCACTCAACTTGTCTCGGTGTGAATCACGGGGCTGTTGTGGATCAACTATGGCTCATCTGACCTAACAGGACCCAGGGAGGGACCGCAGTGTATCGTAAATGATGCATTGGGGGTGGAAAACATTTCTTTAGGATGCTTTATTTTTGGGGGGTGGATTTCTTTTTTTTTTTTTTTTAACAGAGAGAGAGAGAGAGAGTCAGAGAGAGGGATAGATAGGGACAGACAGACAGGAACAGAGAGAGATGAGAAGCATCAATCATTAGTTTTTCGTTGGGACACCTTAGTTGTTCATTGACTGCTTTCTCATATGTGCCCTGACCGTGGGCCTCCAGCAGAGCGAGTGACCCCTTGCTCGAGCCAGTGAGCTTTGCTCAAAGCAGATGAGCCTGCACTCAAGCTGGCGACCTTGGAGTCTTGAAGCTGGGTCCTCCGCATCCCAGTCCGACGCTCTATCCACTGCGCCACCGTCTGGTCAGGCTAGGGTGGGGTCCTTTTAAAAAACTGTTTAATTACAGCTGACATTCAATATTATTTTATATTACTGTCAGGTGTACAGCGCAGTGGTTTCAATGGTCCCCTGGAAGGTCAGGAGGCACAAATTTGTATGTGAATATTCATACTACTGCTCCAAGAGTTAAACACCAAATTCTGGGGTGCTAATTGCGTCCGACAGGTGGGAGGGACGTACCTGAGATGGACAGACAAACAGATTAGCCACGTCAGACTTAGCACCGCAACGGCTGGCACCTTCGCTTACATTGTATCTTTAGATGTTTAATTAAGAGCAGGCTCGGTATCATTCCTTCACAACGCCAATTTTAATCAAAAGATACACATCTGTGAAGGTCAGCTCGACGGCTTCATTTCCTGTACGCTGTCAGACGATCTCAGAGTTTAAAACTGAATCTGAGGGAAAAGTATCAAGTGCTGTTTCTCTTTTTTTGTTTTCGGAGGATACGGGGACACTTCCGCCCACACGGTCCACAAAAAAGCAGCGAATTCTGAGAGCAACGTTGTAACGGAGAGAGAGGCCGGCTCGGTCACTCATTCGCCGCCGGGCGATCTCAGTCACCGCTCCGGGCTCCAGCTCCCCAAACAGCACGGTCAGGACAAGGAGGCGGACGGAGTGGCCTCTTCCGCCGCTGACCGTCCCAGGTGCTTCAGAACACGCTACCCCCAAACAGGAGACACGGAAGCCGGTGGGCATGGAAAGCCGTCCCGGGGCGGCGAGAAGGCGTGAGGTCAGGGAGGTCGTCGGGACCGGAGGACGTAGGGGGGGCTCGTGCCGTGAGGGACGGCTGGACTACGTGCGTCTTAACAGCCATCTTCTTAAAAAAATAAAAAGTAGCCTGACCTGTGGTGGAGCAGTGGATAAAGCGTCGACCTGGAAATGCTGAGGTCGCCGGTTCGAAACCCTGGGCTTGCCTGGTCAGGGCACCTATGGGAGTTGATGCTTCCAGCTCCTCCCCCCCTTCTCTCTCCTTTCTAAAATAAATAAAAAATAAAATAAAATAAAAATAAAAAGTAAAAATGCGCCTGGCCACAGCACGGGGAGTGCTTGAGCCCGTGAGGAAGATGTCACCAGGCTGACCCCTGCCCTGAACTGCACAGCTGGACGCAGAGTAGGTGTGAGCTGTGAAATTTCCCCATCGTCATGGAGCCGGTGCCACCAGCTGTGCCGCTCGAACAGCCCCTCCGTCGGCCTCGTGTCTGCCCGGAAGCGGTCACTTCACGGGAGTCTGCCCTTGATCCCCACGTGGAACTGTTCGGTCTGTCAGACCAAACATATCAGCCAGGTATGTATCAGCATACACAGGCGTCTGTTTGCACCTGAACTCTTACCTGTAACTATTATACTTGTGATGGATACAAATAACATATATGTAAATATGTCCGAGTATAGTAACTGTTTAAAATTTACATGAATAATGTGAATATGTAACCCATATACATAATTATATATGTGTAAGTTTTTTTTTAAATAAATTCTTTTTTTTTAAATTTATTTATTAAATTTCATGCAGTGACACTGATAAATCAGGGTACATATGTTGAGAGAAAACATCTCTAGATTATTTTGAGATTTGATTGTGCTGTATACCCCTCCCCCAAAGTTAAATTGTCTTCTGTCACCTTCTATCTGGTTTTCTTTGTGCCCCTCCCCTCCCCCAACCCCTCTCTCCTTCTTCACCCCATCCCCCCTCCCTATATGTCTAAGTTTTTAATATGTATATACAGAGTGTCCGTAAAGACATGGTGCACTTTTGACCGGTCACAGGAAAGCAACAAAAGACGATAGAAGTGTGAAATCTGCACCAAATAAAAGGAAAACTCTCCCAGTTCCATACCTATTCAGTGCAGTTCCATGTGGGCTCACACACAGATTTTTTAGGGCTCCTTAGGTCAGGGGTCCCCAAACTTTTTACACAGGGGGCCAGTTCACTGTCCCTCAGACCGTTGGAGGGCCAGACTATAAAAAAAACTGTGAACAAATTCCTATGCACACTGCACATACCTTATTTTAAAGTAAAAAAACAAAACGGGAACAAATACAATATTTAAAATAAAGAACAAGTAAATTTAAATCAACAAACTGACCAATATTTCAATGGGAACTATGCTCCTCTCACTGACCACCAATGAAAGAGGTACCCATCCAGAAGTGCGATGGGGGCCGGATAAATGGCCTAAGGGGGCCGCATGTGGCCCGCGTGCCGTAGTTTGGGGACCCCTGCCTTATGTAGCTATCCCGTATAGCCTCTACAGACTCGTCACTGACTGATGGCCTACCAGAACGGGGTTTCTCCACCAAACTGCCGGTTTCCTTAATTGATTATCCCACCGAGTCATGTTATTCCTATGTGGTGGCGCTTCGTTATAAACGCGCCGATATTCACGTTGCACTTTGGTCACGGATTCGAATTGAGCGAGCCAGAGAACACACTGAACTTTCCTCTGTACCGTCCACATCTCGACTGGCATGGCCCTGGGCTGCTCCGCTGTATACACGGTGTGACATCATCACCTGCTCATGCGCACATGCTGCCACATCATCCTACAGAAACTGGGAGGGTTTCCCTTTTATTTGGTGCAGATTTCACATTTCTATCGTCTTCTGTTGCTTTCCTGTGACCGGTCAAAAGTGCACCATGGCTTTACGGACACATTGTATATATACATACATACATACACACATACCACACATATGCAAACTAAGAATATACCATGACGTGTGTGTGTGTCTAAACGAACCCAGTGACGTACGGAGTTACTGAGGGTGACAAGGGACACCTTCCCCATTCTCTGAAACACCGCAGGGTGCCGACTGCCACGGCCTTTAGGTAAAGGACAATCAGTGTCACAGACAGACATGGTGCTGATGACAAGGGAAGGGAGGTGACTTTGTAGGGACAGGCGTGAAAACGCTCATCCCCGTGTTAAATATGTGGCGGGCAGTTTGGCGCCGTGGTTAGAAACCCGTGCCCTGGACGGGGGCTGCGTAGACGCAGCCTGACGTGAACTCCGTCAGCCCCGCAGAGAAGGGTGTGCACGTAGGAACGTAGGAATGCCTCCGTTTTCCTACCTATTCAATGGGCGTAGTAACAGGATGTGGCCCTGAGGTATTAGTGCACGTCCTATTGTCTGTGTGTCTGTGTGTGTCTGTGTGTGTGTCTGTGTGTCTGTGTGTGTGTCTGTGTGTCTGTGTGTGTCTGTGTGTGTCTGTGTGTGTGTCTGTGTGTCTGTGTGTGTGTCTGTGTGTCTGTGTGTGTCTCTGTGTGTCTGTGTGTGTGTCTGTGTGTCTGTGTGTGTCTGTGTGTGTGGCTGTGTGTGTCTATGTGTGTCTGTGTGTGTGTCTGTGTGTCTGTGTGTGTCTGTGTGTGTGGCTGTGTGTCTGACTGTGTGTGTCTGTGTTCTGTGTGTGTGTCTGTGTGTGTGTCTGTGTGTGTGTCTGTGTGTGTCTAAGTGTGTCTCTGTGTGTGTGTCTATGTGTCTGTGTGTGTCTGTGTGTGTGTCTGTGTGTGTGTCTATGTGTGTCTGTGTGTGTGTGTGTGTGTGTGTGTAAACTACACGTCTATTTCTGCAGCCCGTATAAATACACAAATGCATAGGTATGTATGTGCACATAGAAACACTCCTCACAACAATCGGGGGGGGGTATGTTATCGCCTCAGAGTCATTGCTCTCTCTCTCTCTTTCTCTTCCCCTCCCACAGCCATGGCTCAATTGGACCGAGTGCATCAGCCCCAGGCACTGAGGAGCCTCCATCTCAGGCACTAAAAATAGCTCAGTTGTGAGCATGGCAGAGCATCGTCCCCAGAGGGGAGTTGCTAGGTGCATCCCATTTGGGGTACATGTGGAACACATCCCCCCTGATTTCTGGGAGCAGTATATTTATATAGAATAAGAAGTTCCCACAAAGAAAGGCTGGCTAATGACACTTGCTGAGTGAGGCTTCCACGAACATAAATATTATGTAAGAGGTATTCCTCTTACATAAATACCACAGAGACACAGAAAATTCCCATCGAAATGTAGTCTGCATTCGTCTTCATGAGCTACCGCTTGTACTTAAGTTACTGTCATTAAAGCAAGGGTGTGTGGCCGTTTCCTCCAAACCCTCACTCCCTCCCCCCCGGTGACCCCCTGGGCTTGTGCAGGATGGATATTAGGACGGAGTGCCTAAGAGAGACATTTAACATTTTGAAATATGTAGACCCTGCCTGGCCAGTTGGCTCAGTAGTAGAGGGTTGGCTTGGTGTGTGGATGTTTCAGATATGATTCCCAGTCAGGACACACAGGAGAAGTGACCATCTGTTTCTCCATCCTTCCCCCTCCTTTCTCTTGCTCTCTCTCTCTTTCTCTTCCCCTCCCACAGCCATGGCTCAATTGGACCGAGTGCATCAGCCCCAGGCACTGAGGAGCCTCCATCTCAGGCACTAAAAATAGCTTAGTTGTGAGCATGGCAGAGCAGCGGCTCCAGAGGGGGGTGGCTGGGTGATTCCCAGTCGGGGTACATGTGGAAGTCTGTCTCTCTATCTCCCCAAATCTCACTGAGAAAAGAAGAAAAACATATTTTTGGATATCTACAGAAACCTGTGCGTAAAGGGATCTGTGAGAGAACACTGCAGGGCCTGGGCACTGAGACTGGAGACGGTGAATACAAGCCTACAGAGATTTATAGAGAGTGGGCAAGGTGACCACACAGGGACATTCAGGTTACGTCCGAGTCCAGCGGGCGACAAACTCATTAGTCAATAGCCTGACCAGGCGGTGGCACCGTGGATAGAGTGTTGGACTGGGATGCAGAGGACCCAGGTTCGAGACCCCAAGGTCACCAGCTTGAGCACGGGCTCATCTGGTTTGAGCAAAGCTCATCAGCTTGGACCCAAGGTCACTGGCTTGAGCAAAGGGTTACTCGGTCCGCTGCAGCCCCACGGTCAAGGCACATGTGAGAAAGCAATCAGTGAACAACTAAGGTGTCGCAACGAAAACTGATGATTGATGCTTCTCATCTCTCTCCATTCCTGTCTGTCTGTCCCTATCTATCCCTCTCTCACTCTCTGTCTGTCCCTGTAAAATAAAAATAAAATAAAAATAAAAACTCATTAGTCAACAGAGCCAAATATCAACAGTACAACGACTGCAATTTCTTTTGAGAGCCAAATTTTTTAAACTTAAACTCTATAGCAGGGGTCCCCAAACTTTTTACACAGGGGGCCAGTTCACTGTCCCTCAGACCGTTGGAGGGCCAGACTATAAAAAAAAACTATGAACAAATCCCTTTGCACACTGCACATATCTTATTTTAAAGTAAAAAAAAAAACGGGAACAAATACAATATTTAAAATAAAGAACAAGTAAATTTAAATCAACAAACTGACCAGTATTTCAATGGGAACTATGGGCCTGCTTTTGGCTAATGAGATGGTCAATGTCCGGTTCTGTATTTGTCACTGCTAGCCGTAACAAGTGATATGACGCACTTCCAGAGCCGTCACCAGAAGTAGTACTGTACGTGAGCGACGCCGCGCTTTGCGGTGGTCTCACTGACCACCAATGAAAGAGGTGCCCCTTCTGGAATGCGGCAAGGGCCGGATAAATGGCCTCAGGGGGCCGCATATGGCCCGTGGGCCGTAGTTTGGGGACCCCTGCTCTAAAGGGAGGTACATTCCTTATCGAGCTAGCGTTGTCCGACTCCAAGCGACCTTGGGTCAGAGACCACCGCGGACGGATAGAGCGACAGGGCAGAGACAGGGTCCTCCGTCACGGTGACAGCGTGAAAAGCAAGAGGAAAAGAGAAGGAAGGACGTCAGACCGGACCCGGACGGGAAAGGCAGAGAGACTGGCTCAGTCAGGCTTCCCGACACCCTCCTTAGCTGACCCGCTGTTGGGGTCACCCACGGTAACCCCCTGCCAACAGCTCCGCCCACATGTCCCAACAGCAAACTTCCTACGTGCGCCCTCCGCTACCCCGAGGTTATTCTGCCTGCAGAACTGTCATCAAGGAGAGAGAGTGCGTCTTGCGTTTTTCCCTTGGACACGGTCATCAAAAGGGTGGAGGCATCTCGGACCCTTGACCGGCTGCGGACAAGTTCAAAGAAAGCTAACACGAATTACAGGTATTGGTCGACTTACGACCTATGCAACTTACGACCACAATCGCTAGTCACGACTGCTCCGCGTCTGGCAGCGCAAGCGTTGCCCAGCTGGGCGTACGTAAGACAGTGAGGATCAGCTTCCGGCAGCACTACCGTCTCCACATGCTCCGTTTCAACTGTTATCCCAGACTCGGTACCGCAATTTGTGTTTTGTGTCTTAGGTTTTTTCATCCAACCCCTCCCAAGATGTCTACCAAGAGGAAATTGTCTTTGCCAATATTAAACCAGTTGTACTAGTAATGCAGTGTTTTACTTAAACCTGACGAATGTAAAAATAAGAAGCAAAATGGCCTGACCTGTGGTGGCGCAGTGGATAAAAGTGTTGACCTGGAATACTGAGGTCGCCGGTTCAAAACCCTCGGCTTGCCCAGTCAAGGCACATATGGGAGTTGAAGCTTCCTGCTCCTCCCCTTCTTCTCTCTCTCTCTCTCTCTCTCTCTCTCCCCCCCACTAAAATGAATAAATAAATAAAAATAATTTTTAAAAAAGAAACAAAATGGTGTAGAGATGATACAAATGGCATAATATGAACAAAGAAAATTATGATATATAACAATAATGAAAGAAAACTATGATAAAATATGACTTCAAGATTTTTATAACAACATCTCACAGTACTGTACATACAGCCTGCTCAAGTTATGACCACATCGTGTTACGACCGGTCTGTCGGACCCAATCGTGGTCGTAAGTCGAGCACTAGCTGTATAGAGAAAGGATTCAATCCAGTCCCACAGGCTTCGACGAGGAGTCTCAGATGGCTGACACACCCACCTCCGTGCGGCATACAAGGCTTCCTCACCTCTGGAAGGCGGGCAAAAAATACTCCCGATTGGCAAAAAGAAATACTTCTAAGACAGTGGAAAATTAGAGGACTTTTCCGGCCGAGGAACCCCGCCACAGTGAGTAAACAGAGACAAGTCCGTCCATAAGCAGCAGAAGGTGACGTAGCGCTCAGATGTTAGACGTGCCTGGACCTCACCCCGTCTTCAGGGTGGGTCTGCAGACGCGTGGCTGGAGGTCTGGACAAGGCGGTTCCCGGGGACAAGCTCTGCGGACCCTCGAGTGGGACACTAGCTCGCGTGACCATGGTAAGGCTGTCCTTGCAGGTCTTGAAGAAGTGGCTTTGAACCTGCTTTCTGTAGGGTCTGCTAATGAACTGTGTGCAGTGTCCACAGTGGGGGGTGGGGGGTCGCCTTCAGAATGTTTTCCGAGACAGCGCCCATGACCCAAGGACCAGCTCCATCTCACAGACCCAGCTGCAGCTCCACACTCTTCCCCTGAGACTTGTATCCCATTGGCTTCTGGGGTTCTGGGGTTCTTCTCCTTGTAGGGTGCTCCCTTTGAGAAGGAAGACCCCCCCATACGAAGGGACATTGCAATTTCCCCTCCCATGTGCCTCTGACCACTGACTCGACTGTCTCATCCAAGCACGTGGTCCTCTTCTCTCTGAGCCACTCACATTTCAAAAGAAAAACTCGCCTAACCAGGCGGTGGCGTAGTGGATAGAGCATCGGACTGGGATGTGGAAAGACCCAGGTTTGAGACCCCAAGGTCGCCAGCTTGAGCGCGGGCTCATCTGGTTTGAGCAAAGGCTCACCAGCTTGGACCCAAGGTCGCTGGCTGGAGCAAGGGGTCACTCGGTCTGCTGGAGTCCCACGGTCAAGGCACATATGAGAAATCAATCAATGAACAACTAAGGAACCACAACAAAGAATTGATGCTTCTCATCTCTCTCCCTTCCTGTCTGTCTGTCCCTCTCTCTCTCTCTCTCTCTCCCTCTCTCTCTCTGTCTCTGCCATGAAAAACAACAGTTTAAAAATAAAGAAAAAGGAACTTGAGATACGAAATGCATTTCTAATCCCAGATGTATAGGACTCGTTAGCGAACGCACGTTTTCCCGTGAAATATGGAAAAATTAATGGAGGAAGGAGGCAACATGTCAGGAGAAGTTCGACTTCCTGAATCCATCACTGGCGGCTCTGTGCCAAGAGGGAGTCTGCATTTAGCACAAAACAGACGGACAAACAGAACAGAGACAGACTCACAGACACAGAGCACAGACGGATATGGTCACCAGAGGGGAGGGATGTTGGGGGTCTGGGTGACCAAGGGGAAGGGAACGAGAAGCCCAGGTGGATGGTCACCAGAGGGGAGGGACGTTGGGGGTCCGGGTGACCAAGGAGAAGGGACTGCGAAGCCCAGGTGGATGGTCACCAGAGGGGAGGGACCTTGGGGGTCTGGGTGACCAAGGAGAAGGGAGCGAGAAGCACAGACGGGCAGTCACAGCACAATCACAGGACGTCACATCCAGCACAGGGCCAGAGAGGCAGTCACATGGTCATCACTACGGATGGGGCCAGGTGTCAGTGGACATATCAGGGGAACATTTTGTAAAGTGTTTATATATAATTGTCAGATCACTATGCCATCCATGCGCCTGAAATCAGCCTAATTATTCAATATCAAATATACCTGGGCTTGCCTGGTCAAGGCACATATGGGAGTTGATGCTTCCAGCTCCTCCCCCCCCCCTTCTCTCTCTCTGTCTCTCCTCTCTCTCTCTCTCTGTCTCTCCCTCTCCTCTCTAAAAATTAATAATAAATAAATTAAAAATCATGAAAAAAAATTCTGTAAAAAAAAATAAAGATCATTAATGGTTCTCAAATATAATTGGGAAAAAAAAGTGAGAATGACAAAAGCAGCAAGCAGACACAAAAAAAAGAAACCGTGGAGAATTTCGGGACGGACAGACTCGGGGGACAAGGGTCACCTCGTTGTTTCTGCACCCCTGCCCTGCCCACTGCACCCCACGCCCCGTTTCTAAGAGAAAATGTCACAGGGCACTCGAGGTTTCATCAGCTCGAGAACGCCTGGGAACCAACAGCAAAAAAAACCCCAAACGCCAAGAGGGCAGGTCCACATTTCTCGGGTGGCCTCTGCCCTGTCCCGTGCCCCTGCTGAACCCCGATAAAATAAAACGCCCCTGACTTTCCTTCAGGAGATCTGTGGGGAGATGCCTTCCCCAGAGTCCCCTTGTTCTGTCATCGAAAAGGATATAAAAAGGTTGATTCTCCCCACCCACCCTGCTCCCCTTACGGTCATAGGATGTCACAGATTTTTTTTTTCTTTTCTTTTCTTTCTTCTTGCAATTAACGCTTCCCTATTTTGGGGAGCTCCTGAGAAGACCTCTTCTTTCTGTCTGGCCTGTCCCTGCCAACCCAATTAAACCCAGTGACAACCTCGGCCACCACTGGGCCAGCTCCCCACGGGTGATTATCCCTGAGAGAGCCGGCGTCTCAAGTTCTTGTCATGTGGGGCGCACGCCAGATGGTTTCCCTGGGAGTATGTTCACACACACACCCATGCACACAGACACACACACATACACACACACACACAATATTGATATTAACTTGTCACCTGGCGAATTCTCCACCGTTGAACTCCATCAGAAGGCAGCGTGCCATTTTAAGACAACGTTCCCGGCCCTGACTGGTTGGCTCAGTGGTAGAGCGTCGGCCTGGCGTGCGGAAGTCCCAGGTTCGATTCCCGGCCAGGACACACAGGAGAGGCGCCCATCTGCTTCTCCACCCCTCCCCCTCTCCTTCCTCTCTGTCTCTCTCTTCCCCTCCCGCAGCCAAGGCTCCACTGGAGCAAAGTTGGCCCAGGCGCTGGGGATGGCTCCTTGTCCTCTGCCCCAGGTGCTAAAATGGCTCTGATTGTGGCACAGCGACGCCCCAGATGGGCAGAGCATCGGCCCCTGGTGGGCATGCCGGGTGGATCCCGGTCGGGCGCATGCGGGAGTCTGTCTGACTGCCTCCCCTTTTCCAACTTCAGAAAAATACAAAGAAAAAAAAAGACAACGTTCCCAGAGTCATCCTGGTGTAACTTACAACATCCTAGGACCGCGGGCTGGTTCTGCCCCAAGCGCTTTTCAAAACAATGGATATAAAATCATCGGCTTCTACGAAGTATGTCCTTGGAATTAATAAGGTCATTAGGAACACACGGAGAATTTGTGGCCACCCAGAGAGTGTGTCAGTAAATGAACTTTGATACCTACCTATCAGTCTGTCTGTCTATCTATCTATCTATCTATATATCTATCTATCTATCTATCTATCTATCCATCTATCTACTATTCATCTATATCTCTATCATTCCATTATCTATCATCTATCTTATCATCTCTATCTATCAATCTATCCATCTGTCTCTATCTTCTATCTATCTATCTATCTATATCTATCTATCATCTATCAGTCTATCTATCTCTCTATTATCTATATATCTTTCATCTATCTACGTCTGTCTATATATCTCTATCTATCATCTGCATATCTATTTATGCATCTATCTATCTATCATCTATATATCTATCCATCTATTTACTATTCATCTATCTCTCTATCTATGATCTATCAGTCTATCTATCATCTCTCTATCATCTGTCTTATCATCTATCTATTTATCTATCATCTATCAATCTATCATCTGTCTCTATCTTCTATCTATCATCTACATATCTATCTATGCATCTATCAGTCTACCTCTCCATCTATCTATCTCTCTCTCTGTCTATATATCTACTTCTATCTATATATCTATTTCTCTATCTATCTATCTACCATCTACCTACCCATCTATCATCTACCTATCTACTTATCTACCTATGTATCTATCCATGTATCATCTACCTATCTACCTATCATTTACATTATCTATCATCTATCTATCTACCTACCTAGCATCTACGTATCTATCTGTGCATCTATCAGTCTATCTACCTTTCTGTAATCTATGTGTCCATCTATCATCTATCTGCTTGTCTATCTATCTATCTGTTTATCATCTATCACTCTATCCATCTATCTTTATCTACTTCTCTCTCCATATAGATGGTTTCCCAATATTTTTAGAGACGACATAAAAATTAAAAGCACCCTTCAAAGAGGCCATTTGGACATTTGATTTTATGACATCAATCGAGAGTTCGCAGAAACGCCCACAAGGAACATCAAAGATTCATCGGCTGTAAGGACACTCTGAAAGAGAGAAAACCCAGGAAGCCCGCGCTCAGAAAAGCTGGGGACAGAAAACAGGAAGAGACAGCACAGAGACTCAGCGCCTCGTTAGACGAGCGCCCTTTTCTTGGAAAGGGGAGGTTTGGGGGGTGATCAGAAGGAAGATTGGGGCAGGACCAAAGGCAGGGATTTCCAGCAGAGAGGGGGACAGACAGTGCCGTTCTACAGAAATCCGTACTTTGAGAGAGAGAGAGTCGAGGGTAAGGTCATGTCCGGGAGCCGGTTCTCAAAGTCATCACTGCACAGAGGATAAGGAGTTAGCCTCCTGATGATAAGAGGGGTGGGCAGAAGGAGTGGACTAGGACAGCAGTGGGGAGTTTGTCGGGGGGGACAGGGGTCGGTGGACGAAGGTCATGGGGGGATAGATGATGATGAACAGAGAGGTAACTTGTGGAGGGATGATCATGACGTACAGCAGGAGTTGGGAACCTTTTTGGCTGAGAGAGCCAGGAACGCCACATATTTTAAAATGTCATTCCGCGAGAGCCATACAATGACCCGTGTACGTGACACATCATCCAATAAAAATGTGGTGTTGTCCCGGAGGACAGCTGTGATTGGCTCCAGCCACCCGCAACCATGACCATGAGCGGTAGGAAATGAATGGATTGTAATACCTGAGAATGTTTTCTATTTTTAAGGTTATCATTTTTTTTATTAAAGATTTGTCTGCGAGCCAGAGGCAGCCATCCAAAGAGCCACATCTGGCTTGCGAGCCATCGGTCCCCGACCCCTGCCTTACAGTGAACAGATGATGAGACGCAGAATTGAGCACCTGAAACCGGGAGCATCTTCTTCACCAATGTCACCCCCGAATCAATTCTATATATTTTTTAAAAGCCTCAAATAGAAAGGTTTGTATAACCCCCCAGCTTCGCACTGAAGAATGCAGAGACCTGCCATGGGTCTGAGGAGAGATGCGGAGTCTTTGCTAAAACAACAGCCAACGCACACGGCTGGGACCGTCACACTCCTCACGACAGAAGCGTGGGGAATGCAGGATCCCAGTGGGAAGAGCGTCTGGCTGCCATGGGAGTGTCCTGGACCCCCCAGCACCCCACACACACACACACATTTCCAACCAGGTAATGATGTCCCCCGCCCTTGAGTTAAAGGACCTCATGGAATCGGACCAGCCCAAGGGCACCGACGACCTCTCAGGGAGGGGCGGGGGGTGCCCACTCAGCCTCCCTGCCCAGGAAATGCCACGGGAGAGAATTCCATGGAATCCCCCCTCCCGGGCAGCCCCAGAAACACACGAGGGAGAAGTCGCAACAATCCGATCAGAACGGGGCCATTCAGCACGCACAATGGGCGCTGTGAGCCGCCGCCTGCAGAACAAGAACGTTCTGTGACTTTTGCCTAAAAGACAAAGAGGCTCAACCACCAGCAAAAGGGAAGCTTTTTTTCTTTTTTTCTTCAGAGAGCGAGGAGACATTAGGTCATTTTTTAAGCAATTACAGCCTTTTGTATCAAGAACACAGCAGATAATAAAGTGAAGGGGAAAAAGGGAACGGAAGGAAAACGGAGGCACGGTTGAGTTTTTTTAATCAAATTAAATATAATTAATCAAAAGTAATTTTATTTATTCATTTAGAGAGCAGAGAGAGTGAGAGAGAGAGAGAGAGAAGGGGGGAGGAGCAGAAAGCATCAACTCCCATCTGTGCCTTGACCGGGCAAGTGCAGGGTTTTGAACCGGCAACCTCAGCGTTCCAGGTCGACGCTTTTACCCACTGCGCCACCACAGGTCAGGCTCGCGTTTTGTTTTTGAGTGGAAGGGACTGTATGCAGAGGCAAAGACACACCAGAAGGAATGTTAAATTCAAGCCATAACGGCTGGCTCTCCAAGGCTGCCGTGCGTCAGAAAAGAAAAAAAAAAAAAGCGTGGGGACAGTTGAACCCATCTCAGTGCCCCGGCGGCGGTCCCCTGAATCGACTGAGCCAGGACCTTCGGGGGCACGGGGAACAGGCATTGGCATTTATGAAACTTCCCAGGTGGATGAATGCGAGGGTCGTCCAGGTCAGGAAAACAGAATGCTGGCTGGCGATGAGCATGCCCGCCCACCCAAAAGACAACGGTGTTTTCCATTCTATTAGAAAAATCGTGTTTCAACTGGAGAGAGACAGGCGTGCAGGCTTGAAGTCCCAACTGCAAGGATTGTTTAAATCAGGGGTCTCAAACTCAACTCAGCATGTGGGCCGCAGAGCAAGATCACAGCTGTTTGGCGGGCCGCACTAGGTCTAAAAAAGCCAACTGTTACGCAACACTTTTCTCACTGCAGTTGAAAACAAAAAAAAAAATCAGTACAACAAGCACAATCGTACATGCAGTTTACTCAGTGTCACAAAACGACCAGAAACTGTAGTTCGCATCACAACTGCTGTTAACTAAGCTAATATCTAGCTAGGATGCTAGAGAAATGAAAAATACAAGTAGGCCCCTAGGCTTACTTAATTTTATCCAAAATATTTTGAACTTCGTGGATTAGTCTGCGGGCCGCACAAAATTGTTCGGCTGCGAGTTTGAGACCCCTGGTTTAAACAGCAACGGCAACATCCCAGAGAAAGCCCCTGCACCCCGTCCTGAGGGCGTAAGGCCACCTTCCACAGAGGGGAAACACGTGCAGGTCATTCAGCTTGTCTGCTCCTAACAGGCGACACCTCCCAGTTCTGAACAGTGTGTTAAGCTCCCTTTTCCCCGACAGAAGAGTTTTTGGCATGATCTAAACAATGATCTGTGGGCAACCACCACCCCGTCTGCCTCTTCCGTTCAGAATTCCCAATAGCTTGATGGCGCTGCTGTGGTTATGTCGCTCCTGAGTGTCAGCACGATCGGAATCGTCCAATTAACAACGGCCACGCTAGTACGGAGCGTGGCGCCCTGCTCCGTTCTCTCGTTTCCGTAGGGTGCGCGATGCAAAAAAGACTGTGAAAAGTGTAGTGCAGAAAGCAATAAATAGACTTGTCCTTGAGAGCAGGGGAATTCCATCTGGCAACAACAACAACAACGACGTACACTAAATCCCCAAGTTACAATCCTCCGACTGGCGTACAACTCGTTCTCACGCACGGAGCACCATCAGGGCTGTGGGTCATCAACCATACTTGGACATCCGTGAAGACGGTCTCCCAGAGTCACTCAACTCCCCTGGCAAAGAACTAACCTAACAGAACGAGAGCAGCAGAGGAGGACAGCGTTTAGGGAAGAAAACGGGGACCGTGAAACTCCAGAACCGAGCAAGTTTTCTCGGAAAGAGTCAGCTGATGCTTTTTGTCTCGTTGAAGCAGGAATGGCAACGTTAGAGGAGCAAGATCCTGACACAGAGAGGTTCACATCCAAGTCTACCGTACGGTCACCGAGGACCTACGATGCCACAGGGCCGTTCATGACGAGGAAAAGAAAAGCCGTGTGTGCACCTCCCTGATGCCTACAGTTCAGGACTCCGCGTCCAGCAGCAGAACCAGACCTGGCTCTCTAACACCTGTCCCAGCCTCTCCAACAAGTCTGTCATCGTCTGCATCACCCAAGATTGACTAGGGGTCTATTGGAACACAGTTAAGTATCTATAGGCACAGGAAGGTAAAAATAAACCCTAGGTGAAGACAGACATCTGTCTAAGTGGTATTTCATAGGTCAAGGCATCAGTTCCAACCTCCATAGAAGTTCCACTTGAGAACAAAACTGACAGAACCCACGCCACGCATAACCTGGGACTTCCTGTGTCTCCTCGGACTCACAGACCTTCTCAGGCCCTTCAGTATTCTGTACAAAACTTGCTGTCACTTGGCCCTGGCCGGTTGGCTCAGCGGTAGAGCGTCGGCCTGGCATGCGGGGGACCCAGGTTCGATTCCCGGCCAGGGCACACAGGAGAAGCACCCATTTGCTTCTCCACCCCCACCCCCTCCTTCCTCTCTGTCTCTCTCTTCCCCTCCCGCAGCGAGGCTCCATTGGAGCAAAGATGGCCCGGGCGCTGGGGATGGCTCCTTGGCCTCTGCCCCAGGTGCTAGAGTGGCTCTGGTCGCGGCAGAGCGACGCCCCGGAGGGGCAGAGCATCGCCCCCTGGTGGGCAGAGCGTCACCCCTGGTGGGCGTGCGGGGTGGATCCCAGTCGGGCGCATGCGGGAGTCTGTCTGACTGTCTTTCTCTGTTTCCAGCTTCAGAAAAATACAAAAAAATAAATAAATAAGTAAATAATAAAATAAAATAATCTCTTAGCAGTTGGTGCCCTATGATTTGAGAATCCCATTCTAAGAACTCACCACAGACATGGTATTGATTTTAAAAAAGACCTAGTCAAGATGATCGGTACTCACTCTAAGCACACTGCAGTAAAACGCTTCAAGTACAAGATGACATTACCACGCAGAACATTTTAAAAAATAACAACTGCTTACTTTCAGATTGATCCTCCCCCAGGAATTGAATTGGAAGCATGTATTTGTTATATATATATATAACAATTTAAAATATATATATATATTTTAAATGCAGCTTAGGGTAACTCATGAAAGGAATCCGATGAGTGCCTGCTTTTCATTCACTAACGACAACAGGCTCTGAGGCCAAGACTCACGATGACAGAGACTAAAAGAACGCCGGTGAGAAACATTCCGCTCTGTAGCTGAGAAGTTTCCGCTGTTTTGAAGTTTGTCTCCCTCACGAATCGGCAGCTTTCGAAAGGGGAGGACGTAACGAGGAGGCTTGGTAGCTTGGGGCAGTCCGGTTCTTAACTTCACGGGCGGGCCACCTGCGTCCTCATGCCTGGCCGGATTATATACACGCTGACCTTCCTCCCAGCACAGCCCAGCATCGGCAAGCCAACCCATTTACCCCTAAAAGGACGAGACACACGACATCGTCCCCAGGAAGGTGGACGTTTTCCAAGCAGCCAACACGGTCATCCATCCAGAAGAGCCCATGACAAAGACGTCAATGCTCAGTAATGTATAGTGTCCCGTGCACAGAGAGGTGAGCAGAGCCAATTCCGGGGGTGCAGGGGGGTTAACATCTCTGGAATCGACATTCCACTGCTTCCCACTTGCTGTGACCGACAGAAAACGTCGTACGACAGAGCCTGTCTCTTCTTATGCACAGGTTCATGAAATCCGAGGCTCCCTAGAGCTCCGTCCGTGAGTCGTGACTCCGGTGAATCACGCACGGCCTTCACGTATGGGCTGAAGAGACAGACGCAGGTATGTGGACCCGTCCAATGTGACTGGCCCAGTGCGGGCGGCTCAGCCAGGACTGGACGCTCTGCCGACTAGTGTCCAACAAGGACCCGTTCTGCCTCCTGTTAAAATACTGCGCCGCACCCTGGCCAGATAGCTCGGTTACAGCATTGTGCCAGACCACAGAGGTGGTCGGTTCGATCCCCGGTCACGGCACATACAGGAATAGAATGATGTTCCCCTCTCTCTCTCTCCTTTCTCTCTCACTCACTCTCTCTCCCTCTCTCTCTACCTCTCTCTCACTCTCTCAATCTCTCTCTCCCTCTCACTCTCTCACTCACTCTCTCAATCTCTCTCTCTCCCTCTCACTCTCTCTCTCTCACTCTCTCAATGTCTCTCTCTCCCTCTCACTAACTCTCACTCTCTCTCCCTCTCACTCACTCTCTCTCTCCCTCTCTCTCTCTCACTCTCTCCCTCTCTCTCCCCCTCTCTCTCCCTCTCACTCACGCTCTCAATCTCTCTCTCTCCCTCTCTCTTCCTCTCTCCCCCTCTCTCTCCCTCTCACTCTCTCAATCTCTCCCTTCCTCTCTCCCTCTCTCTCTCCCTCTCTCTTCCTCTCTCCCCCTCTCTCTCCCTCTCACTCTCTCAATCTCTCTCTCTCCCTCTCTCTCTCCCTCTCTCCCCCTCTCTCTCCCTCTCACTCACGCTCTCAATCTCTCTCTCTCCCTCTCTCTTCCTCTCTCCCCCTCTCTCTCCCTCTCTCCCTCTCATTCACTCTCTCAATCTCTCCCTCCCTCTCTCTCCCTCTCTCTCTCTCTCTCCCTCTCACTCTCTCAATCTCTCTCCCTCTCTCTCCCTCTCACTCACGCTCTCTCTCCCTCTCTCTCTCCCTCTCTCCCTCTCACTCTCTCAATCTCTCTCTCTCTCTCTCGTCTCTCGCTCTCCTGCATTAAGCCAACGTGGACTGTGTCTCCCTCCCACATGCCGTGCCCGGGCTGGGTCCGGGGTGGGTGACGTGACCCTGTCCGCTGGCAAGGGCACACAGAGGACCCCGCAGAAGTTCACGTCAGGCCATGATGACCACGGCACCGGTCCAGGGCACTTGTCTTGTTCATGCGGACTTGGGGGGCGGGGCTAGTGCCTCACACAAGTCCTGGGCGTCACCCCCAGGTCACGCCGCAATAAATTAATACGCGGGAGCGGAGGGGAAAACGTTTCCACGGTGACCATGCAGAGAGAAGGAAGGCGGGTGTGGTGAAGGCAGGTTTTCAGACAAAAGCTACCCCCCCCCCCGTCTGGACCTGAAACGTCCTTGGCTGACGTTGACGGAGGGCCCACCACTCAGCGAGGGGACTTCCAACCTCCGGCCGGAGGAAGACAGGAGGACGACCCACTCAGAGGGCGGGCGCGTGCTGAGTCAGAGCCACCCGGCACACACACACAGTAGGGAGCTCACTGTTTTGTTTTGTTTTTTTTTGTATTTTTCTGAAGCTAGAAACCGGGAGAGACAGACAGACTCCCGCATGCACCCGACCGGGATCCACCCGGCACGCCCACCAGGGGGCGATGCTCTGCCCCTCCGGGGCGTCGCTCTGCAGTGACGAGAGCCACTCTAGCGCCTGGGGCAGAGGCCAAGGAGCCATCTCCAGCGTCCGGGCCATCTTTGCTCCAATGGAGCCTCGGCTGCGGGAGGGGAAGAGAGAGACAGAGAGGAAGGAGGGGGAGAGGGGTGGAGAAGCAGATGGGCGCTTTCCCTGTGTGCCCTGGCCAGGAATCGAACCCAGGACTTCTACACACCAGGTCGACGCTCTACCACTGAGTCAACCAGCCAGGGCCGAGCTCACTGGTTTTAAAGACAAAGGCACCCTTTCTGCAAACGTTGGGTGAGCAGAGTAAAAATGGCGAGAACGGCTAATGCATCGCGAAGAGTCCCCGTCTTGGAGATGACGAGACAGGTGATCAGGAAAATGACACAGCCAGTCAGGAGGGTCTCCCGCGGTCAGCTGGCTCATAGCCACACCCCATCCCTACCCAGCGGACACTCATTGTAATCCACCACTGGAACAGCCAGAGGCCACCCGCGTGAACACGCGTGTCACCCGCAGCTCCTCTGTTTTATGTCGGTGGCCATGGACTCCGTCCCTGGTCCATATAAATGTTGCAGGTAAAATTGCAGGTTCCTCCCAAACCCGGCTCATGCAGGCATCCCAGATTTCAGCTCCTGAACCCCTGCTCTGCATTTAAGAGATTCTAGAAAAGAAAGACGCGAATAGAATTCCAGATACAGAAGCACGTGCGTCTATTATTAATAATCATTTGTTATACAGTGTGTCCGTAAAGTCATGGTGCACTTTTGACCGGTTACAGGAAAGCAATAAAAGACGATAGAAATGTGAAATCTGCACCAAATAAAAGGAAAACCCTCCCAGTTTCATACCTATTCAGTGCAATTCGATGTGAGCTCATGCACAGATTTTTTAGGGCTCCTTAGGGAGCTATCCCGTGTAGCCTCTACAGACTCGTCACTGATGGATGGCCTACCAGAACGGGGTCTCTCCACCAAACTGCCGGTTTCCTTCAACTGCTTATCCCACCGAGTCATGTTATTCCTATGTGGTGGCGCTTCGTTATAAATGCGCCGATATTCACGTTGCACTTTGGTCACGGATTCGAATTGAGCGAGCCACAGAACACACTCAACTTTCCTCTGTACCGTCCACATCTCGACTGGCATGGCCGTGGGCTGCTCCGCTGTATACACGGTGTGCTGTCATCATCTGCGCATGCGCACATGCTGCCACCTCATCCTACAGAAACTGGGAGGGTTCTCCTTTGATTTGGTGCAGATTTCACATTTCTATCGTCTTCTGTTGCTTTCCTGTGACCGGTCAAAAGTGCACCGTGACTTTACGGACACATTGTGTAACGATACGCGTGACTCATTTCCCAGTCTCCGACTACGCACCGCCTTTGCGCACCCCAAAGGGCAGTGCCCTAACGTAGGGACAGAAAAACTTGCTGTAAAGGGTCCTAGTGCTTCAGACATTACACGTGGCCGGCCATATGGTCTCCGGCACAATCGTTCAGCTCAGACACTGGCGTGGCAAAAGAGCCACACACAAAGATACAAATCCACACACAAAATTGCCAAGGCTAGTGTCTGGCTGTTGCGGTGAAACTCTCCTTATAAAATCAGATGACCTGCCCGCAAGCCACAGCTGGCTCACATCACGGTCATTGGCTCAGAGCTGAGTTTGTTTTACCTCATCCAGAAAGCAGACAGAATCGGCTTACGCCTATAACTTGTAAACAGCGCCAGGTGATCTATTTCACTATTAACTACAGCTGCTAATTTTTCTCCCATTCCAGTCAGAAATATATCCTTTTGGCAGAAAATCAGCATTCAACTGGAAGGTAAAATAAGCAGGCTGCTGTTAGTAGAATAAAAACATTAGGGGATTGGGGAATACCTTTTTTCTCTTGTTTTTCAAGTGAGAGGATGGGAGACACAGAAAGGAAGACTTCCACATGCGCCCCGACCGGGATGCACTGGGCAACCCCCATCTGGGGCCGATGCTCGCAACCAAGCTATTTTTAGCACCTGAGGTGGAGGCTCTATGAAGCCATCCTTAGCACCTGGGGCTGATGCGCTCGACCAACTGAGCCATGGCTGCGGGAGGCGAAGACAGAGACAGAGAGAAAAGGGGGAGGAGGAGAAGGATGGAGGAGCAGACGGGCGCTTGTCCTGTGCGCCCTGACTGGGAATCAAACCCGGGAAGTCCGCACGCTGGGCCAACCCTCTACCACTGAGCCAACCAGCCGGAGCCCGGGTTTGGGGAATATTTAAAAAAGAAAACAACCCAGGGTTCCCTCAAACAGATTCTTTCCATTTTTCATGATTACACTTACAGTTACGTTCTTTATTACATTTATACATTTTATAGTGCTATATATTAGGTTCCATCTAAGGTTACTGCAGGACGTTGATGAACATACCTATCCCGTGTCCCTCGGATCCACATGATATTGAGTGAAACTGGAGACTCGTCTGAAAACGAGCTCAGAACTCGGCATGAACAAGCGATCGGGACGCTCAGTTACGCGCCCCGAGGAGAACCCCAATCACCAGACTCTTCAACCTGCTAACAAAGTTGGTTTCCAGGAAACACCGCACACCCTGATTTCCGCTGTACGGCTTCCCTAAACTAGACACCCCTAGTTTAACGCTTGCCCGAGAAATGAAAGTCACGGTCTCAGCAGTGTCAGGACAGGACCTTTCCATGGTCATCAGTTTCTTTTTTCATATCCGGACTTATTTTTTCTTAACTTTTATTGAATTTATTGGGGACACTATGGTTAATAACACAGTATATAGAACAGGGGTCAGGAAACTTTTTGGCTGAGAGAGCCATGAACGCCACATATTTTAAACTGTCATTCCGTGAGAGCCATATAACGACCCGTGGACGTGACGCATCATCCAATAAAAAAATGTGGTGTTGTCCCGGAGGACAGCTGTGATTGCTCCAGCCACCCGCAACCATGAACATGAGCGGTAGGAAATGAATGGATTGTGATACATGAGAATGTTTTCTATTTTTAACATTGTTATTATTATTTTTTCTTTTTTTCATTTTTCTGAAGCTGGAAACAGGGAGAGACAGACAGACAGACTCCCGCATGCGCCTGACTGGGATCCACCCGGCACGCCCACCAGGGGCTACGCTCTGCCCACCAGGGGGCGATGCTGTGCCCCTCCGGGGTGTCGCTCTGTTGCGACCAGAGCCACTCTAGCGCCTGGGGCAGAGGCCAAAGAGCCATCCCCAGTGCCCGGGCCATCTTTGCTCCAATGGAGCCTTGGCTGCGGGAGGGGAAGAAAGAGACAGAGAGGAAGGAGAGGGGGAGGGGTGGAGAAGCAAATGGGTGCTTCTCCTGTGTGCCCTGGCCGGGAATCGAACCCGGGTCCTCCGCACGCTAGGCCAACGCTCTACCGCTGACACAACCGGCCAGGGCTTGTTATTATTTTTTTATTAAAGATTTATCTGCGAGCCAGAGGCAGCCATCCAAAGAGCCGCCTCTGGCTCGCGAGCCATCGGTTCCCGACTCCTGGTCTAGGGCGTCAGGCGTGCAATTCCACAGCGCGTCATCTGCATAGGGAATTGGGTGCTCAGCACCCCAAGTCACATCTCCCTCCATCACCATCTGTGCCCCCTCTCCCCTCCCTGACCTCCCCCTCTCCACCTTTCCCTGTGGTGACCACCATACTCTACACTGCTGGTCATCAGTCTTGAAGCAGGCTAAGCCACCCTGGGAATAAGCCAAGGACATTTCTACCGTCAGTCCCTGACAACTATGAAACTCTATCGCAAAGGACCTCTTTAAACTAGGGGTTACAGGACCCAGAAATTGCTCCGTCAACACGGCTCTGAATTTTTCTAACACGCCACCAGCCTGACCATCAACCACGAGCTTCTTAGCAGTGGACCTGGCGTGTCACAGAGATGCCACAGGTCCGTCTGTGCCATTAGTAGAAAAAAAACATTAGGGGATTGGGGAATACCTTTTTTCCCTTGTTTTTCAAGTGAGAGAACGGGAGACGGAGAGGCAGACTTCCACATGCGCCCCGACCGGGATGCACTGGGCAACCCCTATCTGGGGCTGATGCTCACAACCAAGCTATTTTTAGCACCTGAGGTGGAGGCTCCATGGAGCCTCGTACATGCCAACGGCTCCCGTTATAAGAACGCAGGGTCCTTTTAGTTCTTGGTGTCGTGGGAAAGCCGGGGAAGGAAGATTCTTGTCGTTACTGTCTTAATCGAGTCGAGCCATCCCGGAGAGACGAGAAGGGATGTTCCAACCAAGGATCACCCCGCATCAAGGGCTACCCTAAATATCACCCCAAGGCAGGGCTCGGGAACCTATGGCTCACAAGCCAGATGTGGATCTTTTGAGGGCTGCATCTGGCTCGTAGACAAATCTTTAATAAAAAAATAACGTTAGCCCTGGCTGGTTGGCTAAGTGGTAGAGCGTCAGCCTGGCGTGCAGGAGTCCTGGGTTCGATTCCCGGTCAGAGCACACAGGAGAAGCGCTCATCTGCTTCTCCACCCCTCCCCCTCTCCTTCCTCTCTGTCTCTCTCTTCCCCTCCCGCAGCCAAGGCTCCATTGGAGCAAAGTTGGCCCAGGCGCTGAGGATGGCTCCGTGGCCTCTGCCTCAGGCGCTAGAATGGCTCTGGTCGCAACAGAGCGACGTCCCAGATGGGCAGAGCATCGCCCGCCCCCTGGTGGTCATGCCGGGTGGATCCCGGTCGGGCGCATGCGGGAGTCTGTCTGACTGCGTCCCCGTTTCCAACTTCAGGAAAATGCAAAAAAAAAAAAAAAAAGAAAGAAAAGAAAAGGGGAAATGAGAGACTGAGGCTACTCAAACTCCACAGTAGCTAGAAATCTGTACCCTAGAATAGAGTCTTGGGGACCAATGGGAACAAGGGTGAGCTTTGGGGGGTCTGTACAAACTGAGTCTAATGTCCGAGACAGACGGCGCAGTGTGGCTATCCAGGGGCACCGATGACGGTGACGCAACGCCAAATTTCCCAGGGCACGCCACGGCGGACACTGCGACCGCCCTTGAGGTGACCGCTCTGTACCTCTGTTCATTCCGACAAGACGTGAGGGGGGAACGCTAGTTATTGTCTGCACCGGCGTCATCCGAATACATCTGCCAGATGTCATCTCACCGGGATGTCACTGCGGCCGTACGTCAACGGGGGTCAAGGAGGAGACGGGGTGGGGGGAGGGGGGCAGACTCACCATGACGATGTCCTTCTGAGAAGACGCTTCCCGCAGGACCTCCCCACGGTAACCAGATGGGTCGCCTCTGTCTCAACACATCTTTCCCTGTGAAGACAAAAGCAGAACGTGACCTAGCGCTCCATCCGGTAGGAGGGACGGTGACATGGCTTCCACAAGCAAGCTTGTATGTCTTCCCGGCAAGCTTTCTTTTTTTGGGTTCGTTAGAAGAACTAGCAGTTAGCAAGGGCATCGAGGAGTTTTCTTTCTTTTTTTTTTTTATTTTCTTTTATTTTTTTGTATTTTTCTGAAGCTGGAAACAGGGAGAGACAGCCAGACAGACTCCCGCATGAGCCCGACCGGGATACACCCAGCACGCCCACCAGGGACGACGCTCTGCCCACCAGGGGGCGATGCTCTGCCCCTCTGGGGCGTCGCTCTGCTGAGACCAGAGCCACTGTAGCGCCTGAGGCAGAGGCCAAGGAGCCATCCCCAGCACCCGGGTCATCTTTGCTCCAGTGGAGTCTCGGCTGCGGGAGGG
The DNA here is from genome assembly GCF_036850765.1 of Saccopteryx bilineata. NCBI lineage: Eukaryota > Metazoa > Chordata > Mammalia > Chiroptera > Emballonuridae > Saccopteryx > Saccopteryx bilineata. Next base: position 144,603,648 of record NC_089502.1, on the reverse strand, counting down.
GAAGAGAGAGACAGAGAGGAAGGAGAGGGGGAGGGGTGGAGGAGCAAATGGGCGCTTCTCCTGTGTGCCCTGGCCGGGAATCGAACCCCGGTCCCCCGCACGCCAGGCCGACGCTCTACTGCTGAACCAACCGGCCAGGGCCCATCGAGGAGTCTTCAATGGCTTCCCCTAACGGCTCAAGCACCGGATCCAGAGAAGACAGGTGTGAGAAAGCCGTCAAGGAACAGCTAAGGTGCAGCAAGGAAGAATCGATGCTTCTCACCTGACTCTCCCATCCTGTGTCTGTCTCTCTCTCTCTCTCTCTCTCTCTCTCTCACAGAGGAGAGGGGGAGGACACGGAAAGTGGAGATTCTATAACCAGCCGTGTTTTTCCCTTTGTGCCGTCGAAGGACTCAACGCAAGGGAAAGCCAATGGAAGCCTCCTCTGGCCAATGTGGGCGCTACCAAGTTTTTGTGGGCAATCACCAGTGCGGGACGATCATCATAACTGATGAATTATGGATGAATCTATACACTTAAGTGTGGTGTAAGTCTACGTTAGCTCACGCTGACTTACATTAAGAATTTAAAACCTTTGGCAAAATGTTAATTGGAGGAAAGGGCCATGCAATGCGTGTTCTCCAGATTATCGGCTGGAATGAAATCTCTTGAATTGGTCCGGTCAGGATGGCCAAGCCTCTGGCTCTGACTTTTGTCATTTTGCAGCTGGGGTCTTCTCTTTTCAACATGACCCTTATGCTAAGGCCACTGTTTCTAACTGTTTCATCTCTAACTTCAGCGCACACTGTGCTGTCCACCCTTCCTGCTGGGCTAGGGGACAGGCATTCTGCACATGGCTTAATTCTTCTCAGACGATGCCCCCCCCCCACTGCGGACTCACAACATATGTTCTTGGTGGCTTTTTGTATGAGCCAGCCCCCCAGACCCTGCAAAGTGTGAAGATGGCAGTGACCCTGGATTGCATCCATGGGTGAGGCCGTTTGGGGGGTAACTATTCCCATCAAGGGAGGACTCAGAGACACACCCCTCTGCACCAAGAGCATCACCTCGTTCTCCTAACTTGTCTTCTGCTAGTGACATCATTCACTGAGGACCATGATGGGGAGAGGAAGCCGTGCTTTGTGGATTTCAAGCTAAGACATAGGACTTCCTCACAGGGTGAGTGAGATACTTCAAAGGCTGAAGAACAAATTCTCCAGGTTAGCACACTTCTTCTAGACGTCACTAAATACACAGCACCTTACTCACGACAGATCAAGATAATCAACAAGAGAACTGATCGTTTTTGAAATGAATACAACATTATCTTTTATCTTATCCTCCGTTTTCCCATAAAATGGATACACCCTGCCAGACAGCTATCACTTATACAGACTCACACCACACTAAGCGTATAGATTCATCCATAAAAGCACCTTTTAAAATTCTCTTAATAATTACCAATTTCAGTTGACGTTCAGTAGTATATAGTGGCCTCTGGCGCACAACACGGTGGTCAGACATCTATATAACTTACAAAGCGATCTCCCTCCATAAGGCGAGTCCGCAATTATTGATGTCCTGTGACTATCTGATACTAAATAACTCGAGGAGAAACTTCATGTTGGACGACTTACTAATCCATTAGCAGATGTCACCATAAAAACCCTTACAGCAAGCAGCGGTTCTCAACCCTGTGGGGTCATGACCCCGGCAGGGTCGCCTAAAGCCATCGAAAAATACATAATGCATATCAAAGGTATTTACATTCCGAATCATAACTGTAGCAAAATGACAGTTTATGAAGTAGCCACCAAAATTATTTTTTGGTTTGGGGTCACCGCCACATGAGGAACTGTATTGCGGGGTCACGGCATTAGAAAGGTTGAGAACCACGTCAGTCAAGCCCAACGAACCTTCTGAGAGGGTCAGCTGTGGCGGGTCGGAAGGCGGTATCCCAAACTACGACCTCGCTTGGAGTGAGCCCGTCCACACAAGTTCATGCTCACAACCCCAGGCGTGGGGGCTCCTCGAGGCCTTCGCAGCCATTCCCGCTCGTCCCGGGGGCCAGGTCAAGAAGTTTCCTGGGGGAGAAGAGAGAAGGATGTAAGTGGTTCTTGTCTGTTTGATTTTTGCTGTTTGTTTATTGTGTAAGACAGGCAGGAAGGGAGAGAGATGAGAAGCATCAATCATCCGTTTTTCGTGGCGACACCTTAGTTGTTCATTGATTGCTTTCTCATATGTGCCTTGACCGGGAGGGGGGTTACAGCAGAGCGAGTGACCCCTTGCTCGAGCCAGCGACCTTGGGTCCAAGCTGGTGAGCTTGGCTCAAACTAGATGAGCCCGCGCTCAAGCTGGCGACCTCGGGGTCTTGAACCTGGGTCCTCCACGTCCCAGTCCGACGCTCTATCCACTGCACCACGGCCTGGCCGGGCTGGACGTGAGTGTTTTCATAAAAGATGACATCGAGGAACTCTGACGTTTCCAAGATGAGACCCCTCCCCCAGGGCACGGTGTCTAGGAATCCTACGTCAGTTCACTTCACGAGTGTCTGTTGAGACGTGTAAGGGAGATGGGACAGAGCAGGGACCCCAGAGATGACTGTGACTCAGCCCCCATCCTTGAGGAGCTTGTGGTCACATGGGACACAGTGTCGCCACGGGAAACACTGGTATCTGACCGAGTGAGCTCCTCCAGCAATGACACGGAGCGCCCGGCTCGGAAGGGATGAGCGATCTGACGACGTTTAGGATGCCACCTCCCAGAGGGTCGCGACAGAGAGGGGGAGAGGAGGGTCCCAGTTGTCAGAATATAAAGACCAGGAGCTGGAAACGATGCCAGACTGTCCAGGGTGTTCCAGAAACCTGCACCGTGAGGACCCCACAAAGTGTCCCCAAAGGTGTGCAGGGCCCACGAGGGACACCGGTGTCGAGACTCACACGAACCCACGCAAAAACGGGACCGTATAAACTCACGTTTTTCTCAACCTGCAGCAACTTCAGAGATCTTTATATATAAGGTCTACCGGAAAGTTCTGTCTGTTTCTATCACAACAAGTCTCGACACGTAAGCATAAGTTTATTTGGCGCCTGTGTGCCTCTCTATTTGTATCACTTAATGTAGACATACTGACGTAGCAAACGAACTGAAACAAAGTTGATTCACGTTAGTCTTATGTGTGAAGCGATAGTGTACCCATGGCTACTGATAATAAAGTTCATTGACACCACTGTCATTGTTACGAATTTCAACAAGGAAGAGAAATGCTACAGAAGCATGTAGAAATTTACTGAAAGTGTTTGGTGAAGGTACAGTTTCTGACAGGACGTGCAGAAGATGGTTCGAAACATTCGAAACAGGTGATTTCGACCTTTCTGATAAGCCACGTTCTGGGCGACCATCTTTGATCGATGATGACGATGTTGTTAAGACCATGTTGGCACAAGAATCTTTTCTGACAACATCGGAGATCGCAGAAAGGCTGAATTCAGCTCAGCAAACCATTTCGGATGATAGGATTGGTGTGGAGATATATATATATATATATATATATATATTATATATGATTGGTGTGGAGATATTTTTTTTTAAAGCAGCCCCAAAGCACCCATTGTATATTTTATTTTCATTTGCTTTTGTGTCATGGTGACCTGCTAAGTTTATAAAAGAAAAGCAGGAAGAATGAGTTTAATTTTGGTAGATTTTGTTGAGCAGGTAAAAAAAAAAAAAAAGTCACGCTCAGGGGAAGAAAAGAATGTTATCTCTAGGTGGCAGAAGGGTCAACTGGGCATTTCTAAATGTGGATAGAGAAACGTTCAAATTAGCTTAAATGACCTTCATTTGCACCCTCATTTATCTGGCCCTACATGTTCTCTCCGCCTCTCAACGAGAACAATCTTTCAGACGACCGTTTTTGATCAGGATACATATTTAATGAAACACCTCTGTGCCTCTTGGACTGGCTCCCAATAATGTTATGCAATGTTCACGGGGTTTACTTTCTCGCATCGTGAAGAACTGAACAAGACCTTGGCCTCTGCCCCAGGTGCTAGAGTGGCTCTGGTCGCGGCAGAGTGATGCCCCGGAGGGACAGAGCATCGCCCCCTGGTGGGCAGAGCGTCGTCCCCTGGTGGACGTGCCGGGTGGATCCCGGTCGGGCGCTTGCGAGAGTCTGTCTGACTGTCTCCCCATTTCTAGTTTCAGAAAAATACAAAAAGAAAAAAAAAAAAAAAAAAAGAACCGAGCAAGAACACACAGAGAGGAAAAAACAACTCAATTAGGAAGCAAAGGCGATGAAAATAAAATAGACGTAACGAATGCTGTCGTCCTATTTCTCCGTCATCATCCTCAGCATTCAGATCGTGGAACAGAGATTCATTTCTCGCCCATCCAGCTGATCGGGAGGCTCAAATCCTTAGGACAAAACTCAGGAGGACCTACAGTCGCCCAGCCTGCAAACCGTGGAAATGAAAACCGCCATGTGGCAAACTGGCCGGTTTAATGTGAGACTGCAAATGAAGAAGCTCCGAAATCCTTCCAGTTCCTAACATCTATCATTGCCAGCTGTCTAGGCAGTCACCAGAATGGGGAAAAACTCGACAAAGCTTTTTCAATATATGTCACTGTCTTAAAACACACACACACACACACACACAGACACAAATACCAAAAAATTGTAAGAAATCTAGGGGTAGGAACACTGCCAAGAAGATTTCGAAAGCTAAGTGTTTGGTGAGAAGGAAATCACGCAAGGATGTTGAATGCTCCCGCGTTCTCAGTTCACTCACGCGAGTTTATCAACGCCCCCCATGGAACAACCCAGGAGACGTCCGTCCGTCTTGCCGCAGGTGAAAACCCCACGTCCATCCTGCGACAAACGGATTGAACGGTCAGGCGCGTTCCGGAACGAGACAGCTGTATCGTTAGCCCTTCCCTCTGCCTATGCAACGTGGAGATTCTCATCCATTCAGTAAGTATCCACGCGACGCATTTCTTCAACAAACAGAGACTGCTCACAAGAATCGGGGGGTGTTTCAAAATGAATATGAAGCGATAAAAAAAGAAAGTATTCGCTTTTTTTTTATTATTATTCAACAAGAACATCAGAAGAGCAAACAGCAAGTCAAAGAAAGCTGTTTGATGATGCAAATGAAAAAAAAGCAAAAGCAAGTTTTATTTCAGGCGGAAAAGTACTGGAGTCTCTGCCCGGTCCCCGGTCCCCTGAATTTTGTGAGCGATGTAGGTCATGAGCACCTCATCGAGGACCGACTCCTGACACATTTGAAAGGAGGACGGGAAAACTTTAGAACGTAGGATATGCACACTCACACACCTACATAAGTAACCAAAAAATTAGAATGATTTCAAGCTTGGGTGACCTCTGAAAAGGCAGAAAACAGTGGTCAAGACATGACAATCATCTAGGGCAGGGGTCCCCAAACTACGGCCCGCAGGCCACATGCGGCCCCCTGAGGCCATTTATCTGACCCCTGCTGCACTTCCAGAAGGGGCACCTCTTTCATTGGTGGTCAGTGAGAGGAGCACATTGACCATCTCATTAGCCAAAAGCAGACCCATAGTTCCCACTGAAATACTGGTCAGTTTCTTGATTTAAATTGACTTGTTCTTTATTTTAAATATTGTATTTGTTCCTGTTTTGTTTTTTTTACTTTAAAATAAGATATGTGCAGTGTGCATATGGATTTGTTCATAGTTTTTTTTATACTCCGGCCCTCCAATGGTCTGAGGGACAGTGAACTGGCCCCCTGTGTAAAAAGTTTGGGGACCCCTGATCTAGGGCAAGGGGTCGGGAAACTTTTTGGCTGAGAGAGCCATGAACGCCACATAATTTAAAATGTCATTCCGTGAGAGCCATACAACGACCCGTGTACATGACGCATGATCCAATAAATATTTGCTGTTGTCCCAGAGGACAGCTGTGATTGGCTCCAGCCACCCGCAACCATGAACATGAGCGGTAGGAAATGAATGGATTGTAACACATGAGAATGTTTTATATTTTTAACGTTATTATTTTTTTTTATTAAAGATTTGTCTGCGAGCCAGAGGCAGCCATCGAAAGAGCCACATCTGGCTCTTGAGCCACATGTTCCCAACCCCTGCTCTAGGGGGACATCCTGCTTGTAGTGAGCAGGGCAGGGGTTTCCAGGAATTCCCCGGGGCTCAGGTAGATTTCATAATTAGTACGGCTTTTGGTTCAGTGGTGGGGTTCAGCTGGGTCGCACCGGTCCGGCAGAACCGACAGCTTATTTTTATTGAGTTTGGGGAACTGCTTGTTCAAATGGCCCTTGTCATTGGGGTTCTCTCTACGGTGGGCTGTTGAAATCACACACTGACATTCCTCGCTCTTTGTTTAACGTTCATCTGCGCAACAGCCTGTTCTAGCCGCCTGTGCTCATGTTCATTCCATCCACAGGTGAAAAAAACTTGCAAGTGGGGATGCTAATCAAGAAGCAATATGGGAATATCTTAAATCAGTGGTCCCCAACCTCTGGGCCGCGGACCGGTACCGGTCCATGGGCCATTTGGTACCGGTCCTCAGAGAAAGAATAAATAACTTACATTATTTCCGTTTTATTTATATTTAAGTCTGAATGATGTTTTATTTTTAAAAAAATGGCCTGATTCCCTCTGTTCCATCCGTCTAAGACTCACTCTTGATGCTCGTCCCGTAAGTTCGACAATTATATTTAAAAATACCCCAGTTTTTACGCCGGTCGCATAATTTTATTTTGTGCATTTATCTGTCTCACCCTAAAGGCCGGTCCGTGAAAACATTTTCTAACATTAAACCCGTCCGTGGCCCAAAAAAAGTTGGGGATCCACTGCTCCACCAGACACCCCCTTGTGTCCTAACAGAGCCATGCACATAAGCCACGGCGCCCCCGAGTTCTGCCAGCTCTTCTTGCCAACGGTGGCGCCGCTGAAGGAGGTCAGGGAACGTCCGACCAGCAGCCAGGTGGCAGAGAAGTGTGGGTCACCGGTCACCAAGGGACGGACCACTTGGAATCAGCATGTAACGAGGGTATTGGGGAGGCTTGTGGGGCAGAGGCTTGAACCTGCGGGGGACAGTCTAACCCCAGGAGGACCAGAACGGAAGGGAATCTGTTTTCAAACCACATAGTTCCAGCCCTGGCCGGTTGACTCAGTGGTAGAGCGTCGGCCTGGCGTGCAGGAGTCCCGGGTTCGATTCCCGGCCAGGGCACACAGGAGAAGCGCCCATCTGCTTCTCCACCCCTCGCCCTCTCCTTCCTCTCTGTCTCTCTCTTCCCCTCCCGCAGCCAAGGCTCCATTGGAGCAAAGTTGGCCTGGGCGCTGGGGATGGCTCCTCCTCAGATGCTAGAATGCCTACAGTAGCAGCAGAGCAACGCCCCAGATGGGCAGAGCATCGCCCCCTGGTGGGCATGCCTGGTGGATACCGGTCGGGCGCATGCGGGAGTCTGTCTGACTGCCTCCCATTTCCAACTTCAGAAAAATACAAAACAAACAAACAAAACTCACACAGTTCCGAGTCATAAGCATTCTTCCCTGTTTCTCCCCAAGGCAGGGCCGGGCCACGAGGCAAGCGTTTCAGACACGAGTCTCCATGACAACGATCACGGCGCTTGCGTCTCTCAGGGCGAGAGTTAGAGAGGACTCGGAGATGGGGACGGCGCTCCTGTCAGCCTTGGGGACCGGGCGGCCTGCAGTTTCCTTTCTCAGGACTGTAATTAAAAAGGGGGGTCCCTATCCCCACCCCACTCAGGAACACGTGGAGGCTGTGACATGACACAGCGACATCTCTCAAGCTCTGATGGCCCCAAGGTGACAGTGGAAGACAGGTGTCCTCTGCTGAGGGAAGGTCTCGGACAGACAGACGGCAGGGGGGGTACAGGACTCACTGGGTGAGGGGTCTGTGCTTCACCCTGATCCACCCAGAGCGGCTGCTGCACTTTGTTTTATTATTACTTTTATTTTTTGTGTCTGTGAAAGAGAAAGAGACAGAGAGAGGGACACACAGGGACAGACTGACAGGAAGGGAGAAAGATGAGAAGCACTAATTTTTTTGTTGCGACAACTTAGTTGTTCATTGATTGATTTCTCATTTGTGCCTTGACCAGGGAGCTACAGCAGACAGAGTGACCCCTTGCTGGAGCCAGCAACCTCGGGTCCAAGCTGGTGAGCTTTTGCTCAAACCAGATGAGCCCGCGCTCAAGCCGGCGACCTCGGGGTCTCGAACCTGGGTCCTCTGCATCCCAGTTCGACGCTCTATCCACTGCGCCACTGCCTGGCCAGGCAAGCTGCTGCACTTGGAATAAATAAGTCCTTTAGGGAGCTCTACGTCCACTGACCGCAAGGTGATGGTTTATACAGCAAGGGCCATTTATTCTCCCAACGGTCTGGATGCCAGAAGTCCTCATCAGACCCTGGCTGCCTGTCTTAACTTTTCCTCCCCAGGGGGTGTGGCTTCACATACCTTTCCCCGCCCCCCTGTTAGATGGCACCCGTCCTATTGAATTAGCTCCCTCTTTACTGACTTCACCTTTTTTTTTGTATCTTTCTGAAGCTGGAAACGGGGTGAGACAGTCAGACTCCCGCATGCGCCCGACCAGGATCCACCTGGCACGCCCACCAGGGGGCGATGCTCTGCCCACCAGGGGGCGATGCTCTGCCCCTCCGGGGCGTCGCTCTGCCACTCTAGTGCCTGGGGCAGAGACCAAGGAGCCATCCCCAGTGCCCAGGCCATCCTTGCTCCAGTGGAACCTTGGCTGAGGGAGGGGAAGAGAGAAACAGAGAGGAAGGAGGGGGGGGAGGAGAAGCAAATGGGTGCTTCTCCTATGTGTCCTGGCCGGGAATCCAACCCGGGTCCCCCGCACGCCAGGCCGATGCTCCACCACTGAGCCAACCGGCGAGGGCCACTGACTTCACCTTAATGACATCTGCAAAGATCCCATTGCCAAATGAGGTCCTATGGTGAGGCGCAGAGGGTCAGGACTTTCTCTTTTGGGGGGAACCAAACCACCCGCCATATTGGGGCTACTTGTCGCAAGAGAGATGTTTGGAGCCGTGGAGTTCTTCCTTTAGTTTCTCGGGGTAAACAGAGAAACAGGCTGAGGAAGTTGTGCTAGGTCTAGCTCCCTGTGTGTGTGTGTGTGTGTGTGTCTCTCTCTCTCTCTCTCGGTAAATAGAGAAACAGGATGAGGAAGTTGTGCTAGGTCTAGCTCCCTGTCTCTCTCTCTCTCTCTCTCTCTCTCTCTCTCTCTCTCGGTAAATAGAGAAACAGGCTGAGGAAGTTGTGCTAGGTCTAGCTCCCTGTCTGTTCCTCTCTCTCTCTCTCTCTCTCTCTCTCTCTCAGTAAATAGAGAAACAGGATGAGGAAGTTGTGCTAGGTCTAGCTCCCTGTCTGTTCCCCTCTCTCTCTCTCTCTCTCTCTCGGTAAATAGAGAAACAGGCTGAGGAAGTTGTGCTAGGTCTAACTCCCTGTCTGTTCCTCTCTCACTCTCTCTCTCTCTCTCTCTCTCTCTCTCTCGGTAAACAGAGAAACAGGATGAGGAAGTTGTGCTAGGTCTAGCTCCCTGTCTCTCTCTCTCTCTCTCTCTCTCTCTCTCTCTCGGTAAATAGAGAAACAGGCTGAGGAAGTTGTGCTAGGTCTAGCTCCCTGTCTGTTCCTCTCTCTCTCTCTCTCTCTCTCTCTCAGTAAATAGAGAAACAGGATGAGGAAGTTGTGCTAGGTCTAGCTCCCTGTCTGTTCCCCTCTCTCTCTCTCTCTCTCTCTCGGTAAATAGAGAAACAGGCTGAGGAAGTTGTGCTAGGTCTAGCTCCCTGTCTGTTCCTCTCTCACTCTCTCTCTCTCTCTCTCTCTCTCTCTCTCGGTAAATAGAGAAACAGGATGAGGAAGTTGTGCTAGGTCTAGCTCCCTGTCTCTCTCTCTCTCTCTCTCTCTCTCTCTCAGTAAATAGAGAAACAGGCTGAGGAAGTTGTGCTAGATCTAGCTCCCTGTCTGTTTCTCTCTCTCTCTCTCTCAGTAAATAGAGAAACAGGATGAGGAAGTTGTGCTAGGTCTAGCTCCCTGTCTGTTCCTCTCTCACTCTCTCTCTCTCTCTCTCTCTCTCGGTAAATAGAGAAACAGGATGAGGAAGTTGTGCTAGGTCTAGCTCCCTGTCTGTTCCTCTCTCACTCTCTCTCTCTCTCTCTCTCTCTCTCTCGGTAAATAGAGAAACAGGATGAGGAAGTTGTGCTAGGTCTAGCTCCCTGTCTGTCCCTCTCTCTCTCTCTCTCTCTCTCTCTCTCTCTCTCGGTAAATAGAGAAACAGGATGAGGAAGTTGTGCTAGGTCTAGCTCCCTGTCTGTTCCTCTCTCTCTCTCTCTCTCTCTCTCTCTCTCGGTAAATAGAGAAACAGGATGAGGAAGTTGTGCTAGGTCTAGCTCCCTGTGTGTTCCTCTCTCTCTCTCTCTCTCTCTCTCTCTCGGTAAACAGAGAAAGAGGATGAGGAAGTTGTGCTAGGTCTAGCTCCCTGTCTGTCCGCCTCTCTCTCTCTCTCTCTCTCTCTCTCTCTCTCTCGGTAAATAGAGAAACAGGATGAGGAAGTTGTGCTAGGTCTAGCTCCCTGTCTCTCTCTCTCTCTCTCTCTCGGTAAATAGAGAAGCAGGATGAGGAAGTTGTGCTAGGTCTAGCTCCCTGTCTGTTTCTCTATCTCTCTCTCTCTCTCTCTCTCTCGGTAAATAGAGAAACAGGAAGAGGAAGTTGTGCTAGGTCTAGCTCCCTGTCTGTTCCCCCCTCTCTCTCTCTCTCTCTCTTTCTCTCTCTCTCGGTAAATAGAGAAACAGGATGAGGAAGTTGTGCTAGGTCTAGCTCCCTGTCTGTTCCTCTCTCTTTCTCTCTCTCTCTTTCTCTCTCTCTCTCTCTCTCTCTCTCTCGGTAAATAGAGAAACAGGATGAGGAAGTTGTGCTAGGTCTAGCTCCCTGTCTCTCTCTCTCTCTCTCTCTCTCTCTCTCGGTAAATAGAGAAACAGGATGAGGAAGTTGTGCTAGGTCTAGCTCCCTGTCTGTTCCTCTCTCTCTCTCTCTCTCTCTCTCTCTCGGTAAATAGAGAAACAGGATGAGGAAGTTGTGCTAGGTCTAGCTCCCTGTCTGTTCGCCTCTCTCTCTCTCTCTCTTTTTCTCTCTCTCGGTAAATAGAGAAACAGGAAGAGGAAGTTGTGCTAGGTCTAGCTCCCTGTCTGTCCCTCTCTCTCTCTCTCTCTCTCTCTCTCTCTCTCTCTCTCGGTAAATAGAGAAACAGGATGAGGAAGTTGTGCTAGGTCTAGCTCCCTGTCTGTCCCTCTCTCTCTCTCTCTCTCTCTCTCTCTCTCTCTCTCTTGGTATATAGAGAAATAGGATGAGGAAGTTGTGGTAGGTCTGGCTCCCTGTCTGTTCCTCTCTCTCTCTCTCTCTCTCTCTCTCTCTTCCACACACACACACACACACGGAGATACATTTAGGAAATTTGGAATGTAGAATTGTGCAACTGGACCAGTTCCGTGGATGATAAAATTCAAGCAGGCATGTTAGCATCACACAAAGACCACATGAGCGCGTCTGCCTGCCGCTGTCCTCTGGAGAGGGACCAGAATGGCGGGGTCTCTGCAGAAGCCACACTCACGAACGCACCCACTACCCACAGGAGAGCCGCTGCCACCATACGCCCCATGGCAGCAACGTGCGTGCACCACACGCTGTTTGCCACGACCCTGTCATCAACGGACTTCTCCTTTCTTTCTCCGCGTTGCTGGAGCCTGCCCCACCCACCCGTGTCACTGTGGAGCAAACGTCATGTTTAAATCAGTGCCGTTTGCCTGACCTGTGGTGGCGCAGTGGATAAAGCGTCGACCTGGAAATGCTGAGGTCGCCGGTTCGAAACCCTGGGCTTGCCCGGTCAAGGCACATATGGGAGTTGATGCTTCCTGCTCTTCCCCCCTTCTCTCTCTCTGTCTCTCCTCTCTCTCTCTGTCTCTCTCTCTCTGTCTCTCTCTCTCCTCTCTAAAATGAACAAATAAATCAGTGCCGTTCACTCGTGTGCGTCTCGGAGACGTGGCGACGACATCTCAGAAGCGTAACCCGAGTTTGAAAAGACAGAGAGAAGACTCAAGCACCGACGTGTGTCGGGCCGCGCCACGATTACAACAAAAACCGTCTTCCTCGTTAGCGAACGTTGAAGAAAGGCGTCTAGGGCAGGGGTCGGGAACCTATGGCTCGCGAGCCAGACGTGGCTCTTCGGATGGCTGCCTCTAGCTCGCAGACCAATCTTTAATAAAAATAATAATAACATTAAAAATAGAAAACAATCTCCTGTGTTACAATCCGTTCATTTCCTACCGCTCAGGTTCACGGTTGCGGGTGGCTGGAGCCAATCACAGCTGTCCTCCGGGACAACACCACATTTTTATTGGATGATGCGTCACGTACACGGGTCGTCGTACGGCTCTCATGGAATGACATTTTAAAATATGTGGCGTTCATGGCTCTTCTCAGCCAAAACGGTTCCCGACCCCTGGTCTAGAGAAACAATGGCCTTCCACCATTGACCCTTATGTAACCAATCACCTGATTATCAGCTGATGGTCATCACCCAGGCTTCTAAAAAACGACTGGGGATCTCATGCCCGCACCTTAGAGGAAGTAGGTTGCTATTTTATTACCATGTGAATGAAAAGTAACTAGTGTTGCATAATCCATTTATCACCAAACATGTAAGAGATGCCCGTTCATCACAGAAATTAAAAACCGATGGATACAAAATAACCCAGTATAATGTCATTTATGACAAATGTTAACAGGGCATTCTTGGGGGGGGGGGGGAGCGATACTCACTCTCAGCCTCTGAGGTTAATAATAATACGTCTCTGAGAAAGACATTTTTCTCGCCCCCTCCCCCTCCCCGCCTCAATCCATCATCTTCGGGTCGCTGAAGGAATATTAAAACTTTCTCCTTTGCCGAAGAACCCAGCTTGAATCAATCAGGGTAACGGTTCGGATTTACACGACTCCCTCTTCAATGAGTCTTCAATTTGATTTTCTGCGCGGGGCACTTATCAAGGACTCCTTCGTGGCCGCTAATAACTTCTGAGTAACTGAGAGCACTCGTCAATTTGTGCACGCGGGGGGCGGGGAGGGGGGGTCCCTCGCACCGTGAGCACCAAGTGGCCACTCCCTCCTCATCTACGCAGAGTCCATTGATTTCTTTCGCCCAATTTTACAAAAGCCGGCTGCATTTCATTCAGAGAATTCTCTTTTATTTCCCTTTTTATATCCCCTGGAGCGCCGACTTACGTAAATCAATCTCACACCGTGTTTTTCTTTTTTTGTGTGTGGCAGTGACAGAGAGAGAGAGAGGGACAGATAGGGACAGACAGGCAGGAAGGGAGAGAAATGAGAAACATCAATTCTTCGTTGCGGCACCTTAGTTGTTCATTGATTGCTTTCTCGTATGTGCCTTGACCGGGGGGCTACAGCAGAGCGAGTGACCCCTTGCTCGAGCCAGCGACCTTGGGTCCAAGCTGGTGAATTTTTGCTCAAACCAGATGAGCCCGCGCTCAAGCTGGCAACCCTAGAGTTTCGAACCTGGATCTTCCACATCCCAGTTTGATGCTCTATCCACTGCGCCACCGCCTGGTCAAGCTCACACCGTCTTTTTCGATACAAGCGCATTATGTGGACTGTCCCCAAAGTCACCGAATCCCCACGACGAGGGACACGACACGTCAGGTCGATGCTTGTGACAGAGAAGAGCTTCCCAAACGATGTGGTTTTCGTGTGTTCCCCGGCACACTGCACCTGGTGTTTCTGCCCGTGCCCGGAACAGAGACTGCCCCACAGACAGTGAAATCCCCTGGGCGGAACCTGGCATGTATACATCTCGTTTTATAGCAGAGATTCTTGACTGAGATGGGTCTCAACCCTGCACCCCTCTGCGGGGGGACCACTGGCAACGTCCAAAGACATTCTGGGTTGTCACATCCGGGGAAGAGAGGCATCCGGGCAGGGGAGATCGCTAAGCACCAACAACGGTCGCGGTGAGGAAGCCTTGTTGTGTGAGAAAGAGGTGTTCCTGCAAAGTACCAGCGAATCGGGTCACGTTCTATTTTATTTTTTATTTTATTTTTTTTTCATTTTTCTGAAGCTGGAAACGGGGAGAGACAGTCAGACAGACTCCCGCATGTGCCTGACCGGGATCCACCCGGCACGCCCACCAGGGGCGATGCTCTGCCCATCCTGGGCGTCGCCATGTTGCAACCAGAGCCACTCTAGCACCTGGGGCAGAGGCCAAGGAGCCATCCCCAGTGCTCGGGCCATCTTTGCTCCAATGGAGCCTTGGCTGCGGGAGGGGAAGAGAGAGACAGAGAGGAAAGTGCGGCGGAGGGGTGGAGAAGCAAATGGGTGCTTCTCCTGTGTGCCCTGGCTGGGAATCGAACCCGGGTCCTCCGCATGCTAGGCCGACGCTCTACCGCTGAGCCAACCGGCCAGGGCTGTTTTATTTTTATTTATTGATAGGAGAGGGAGCTGCTGAGAGAATAGACCCCCGATGTTCTCCCCGCAAAATAAATGGTAATTATGAGACGTGGTGAAGAAGGCGTTGCCTCGTGCAACAATGGCAGGCACTGTCACAAGTAAAGGTATCACATCGACACGTCTACGCCTGACACTCACGTGCGGTTGTATGTCTGTTATTTGTCGGGAAAGCCAGAGGGCGGGCAGACAGACAGCCAGGGGAAGCCACCTCTGTTAGCCCTCTGTGTCCACAGGGTCTTCTTTTGGGTCAGGACTCCCCGCGTGGAAGGAGGAGGCACAAACACACGTGTGTCCGTTCCTCTGATCTTTCTAAATGTATCATTCGCAGCATGGGTTTCGACCGAACTGATGTCATTTGGTTCACTGTGACTTGGCCAAGGAGCAGAGCTGGTGTGTGTGTGTGTGAGTGTTTGAGTGTGAGTGTGTGTGAGAGAGTGTGTGAGTGTGTGTGTTTCTGAGACTGTGTGTGGGAGTGTGTGTGAGAGTGTGTGTGGAAGTGTGTGTGACAGTGTGAGTGTGTGAGTGTATGTGTGTGTGAGTGTGTGAGTGTATGTGTGTGTGACTGTGAGCGTGTGTTTGAGTATGTGAGTGTGTGTGAGTGTGAGTGTATGTGTGAGAGTGTAGAGTGTGTGTGTGAATGTGTGTGTCTGTGTGAGTGTGTGTGAGTGTGTGTGAGCGTGTGCGTTTGAGTATGTGAGTGTGAGTGTGTGAGTGTATGTGTGTGTGAGTGTGTGAGTGTACGTGTGTGTGAGTGTGTGAGTGTACGTGTGTGTGAGTGTGTGAGTGTATGTGTGTGTGACTGTGAGCGTGTGTGTTTGAGTATGTGAGTGTGTGTGTGTGTGAGAGTGTAGTGTGTGTGAGTGTGTGTGTCTGTGTGAGTGTGTGTGAGTGTGTGTGTGAGCGTGTGCGTTTGAGTATGTGAGTGTGAGTGTGTGAGTGTATGTGTGAGTGTGTGTGTGTGTTTAACGGAACAAAGGGTAACTTCCTTCGTCTTTCTCTTTGACTCTGGTCAGTGCTGTGTGTCCACTGGGGACCAGCTAACTAACAGCAGGTCCAGTAAGCCCAGAGAACTGCCCCCCAACACACACACACACACACACACACAGCGGGCTGTATTCTCAAAGCCTTCCTTCTGAGAACGGCACGGCCTCGGATGCCACAGCCTGACCCCCCTCGAGAACCGACAACAGCCCCGGCTGCGTGCTCCGGGAGCCAGGCCGCCTGTGCCTTTAAAAATAACCCGAGCGCCACATTGCGCCAGCTCGCTAACCTACGTTCCCGCGGGACACAGGGAGCCGGGGACGGGAGGAGACAGACAGAGGGGACAGGGTCCCGGCAGTCGGGCAACTCGAGTGCCGGTCCAGCCCCGAGCTGGCGTGAGCAAGGAGGGGACGGTGGAGAGATGGCGTCTGACTCGGACGACGGGGACGGGGACCACTGAGGCGCTGTGGGGGCTGCGGGTGCGGCCGAGAAGGGACGGCTGTGCAACAAAGTATCACCTTTCTGAGCTTCCGGGGCAGACTCTGACGGGGACCACTGAGGATCTGTGGGGGCTGCGGGTGCGGCCGAGAAGGGACGGTTGTGCAACAAAGTATCACCTTTCTGAGCTTCCTGCAACAAAGTAACACCTTTCTGAGCTTCCGGGGCAGAGACTGACGGGGACCACTGAGGAGCTGTGGGGGCTGCGGGTGCGGCCAAGAAGGGACGGCTGTGCAACAAAGTAACACCTTTCTGAGCTTCCAGGGCAGACACTGTCGGGGACCACTGAGGCGCTGTGGGGGCTGCGAGTGCGGCCAAGAAGAGATGGCTGTGCAACAAAGTAACACCTTTCTGAGCTTCCGGGGCAGAGACTGACGGGGACCACTGAGGCGCTGTGGGGGCTGCAGGTTCGGCGGAGAAGAGAGGGCTGTGCAACAAAGTATCACCTTTCTGAGCTTCCTGCAACAAAGTAACACCTTTCTGAGCTTCCGGGGCAGACACTGACGGGGACCACTGAGGCGCTGTGGGGGCTGCGGGTGCGGCCAAGAAGGGACGGTTGTGCAACAAAGTATCACCTTTCTGAGCTTCCGGGGCAGACTCTGACGGGGACCACTGAGGATCTGTGGGGGCTGCGGGTGCGGCCGAGAAGGGACGGCTGTGCAACAAAGTATCACCTTTCTGAGCTTCCGGGGCAGACTCTGACGGGGACCACTGAGGATCTGTGGGGGCTGCGGGTGCGGCCGAGAAGGGACGGTTGTGCAACAAAGTATCACCTTTCTGAGCTTCCTGCAACAAAGTAACACCTTTCTGAGCTTCCGGGGCAGACACTGACGGGGACCACTGAGGCGCTGTGGGGGCTGCAGGTGCGGCCGAGAAGGGACGGCTGTGCAACAAAGTATCACCTTTCTGAGCTTCCGGGGCAGACTCTGACGGGGACCACTGAGGATCTGTGGGGGCTGCGGGTGCGGCCGAGAAGGGGCGGCTGTGCAACAAAGTATCACCTTTCTGAGCTTCCTGCAACAAAGTAACACCTTTCTGAGCTTCCGGGGCAGACACTGACGGGGACCACTGAGGCGCTGTGGGGGCTGCAGGTGCGGCCGAGAAGGGACGGCTGTGCAACAAAGTATCACCTTTCTGAGCTTCCGGGGCAGACTCTGACGGGGACCACTGAGGCGCTGTGGGGGCTGCAGGTGCGGCCGAGAAGAGACGGCTGTGCAACAAAGTAACACCTTTCTGAGCTTCCTGCAACAAAGTATCACCTTTCTGAGCTTCCTGCAACAGAGTAACACCTTCCTGAGCTTCCGGGGCAGACACTGACGGGGACCACTGAGGCGCTGTGGGGGCTGGGGGTGAGGCCAAGAAGGGACAGCTGTGCAACAAAGTATCACCTTTCTGAGCTTCCGGGGCAGACACTGACGGGGACCACTGAGGAGCTGTGGGGGCTGCGGGTGCGGCCAAGAAGGGACGGTTGTGCAACAAAGTATCACCTTTCTGAGCTTCCGGGGCAGACACTGACGGGGACCACTGAGGAGCTGTGGGGGCTGCAGGTTCGGCGGAGAAGAGAGGGCTGTGCAACAAAGTATCACCTTTCTGAGCTTCCGGGGCAGACACTGACGGGGACCACTGAGGCGCTGTGGGGGCTGCGGGTGCGGCCAAGAAGGGACAGCTGTGCAACAAAGTAACACCTTTCTGAGCTTCCAGGGCAGACACTGACGGGGACCACTGAGGCGCTGTGGGGGCTGCGGGTGCGGCCAAGAAGGGACGGCTGTGCAACAAAATATCACCTTTCTGAGCTTCCTGCAACAAAGTATCACCTTTCTGAGCTTCCTGCAACAAAGTAACACCTTTCTGAGCTTCCGGGGCAGACTCTGACGGGGACCACTGAGGCGCTGTGGGGGCTGCAGGTGCGGCCAAGAAGGGACGGCTGTGCAACAAAGTATCACCTTTCCGAGCTTCCAGGCAGACACTGACGGGGACCACTGAGGCGCTATGGGGGCTGTGGGTGCGGCCAAGAAGGGACGGCTGTGCAACAAAGTAACACCTTTCTGAGCTTCTGGGGCAGACACTGACGGGGACCACTGAGGCGCTGTGGGGGCTGCGGGTGTGGCCAAGAAGGGACGGCTGTGCAACAAAGTATCACCTTTCTGAGCTTTCTGCAACAAAGTATCACCTTTCTGAGCTTCCTGCAACAAAGTAACACCTTTCTGAGCTTCCGGGGCAGACACTGACGGGGACCACTGAGGCGCTGTGGGGGCTGCGGGTGCGGCCGAGAAGAGACGGCTGTGCAACAAAGTAACACCTTTCTGAGCTTCCTGCAACAAAGTAACACCTTTCTGAGCTTCCGGGGCAGACACTGACGGGGACCACTGAGGCGCTGTGGGGGCTGCAGGTGCGTCCGAGAAGGGACGGCTGTGCAACAAAGTATCACCTTTCCGAGCTTCCAGGCAGACACTGACGGGGACCACTGAGGCGCTATGGGGGCTGTGGGTGCAGCCAGGAAGGGACGGCTGTGCAACAAAGTATCACCTTTCTGAGCTGGGCAGACTCTGACGGGGACCACTGAGGCGCTGTGGGGGCTGCGGGTGCGGCCAAGAAGGGACGGCTGTGCAACAAAGTATCACCTTTCTGAGCTGGGCAGACTCTGACCGGGCGTGAGACAGGGTCGGGGGGCAGGGGTGAGAACAGGGGGGTGGGAGACGGGCCACAGGCAGGAACTCTCCCGCACTCACAACGGCTGGACCTGAGCCCTGGGTCCCTCCACGGTCATTTCTGCACTGGCTTCAGCGGCTACGTCTCCTGAAAATGGTCAGGAAGCATCCAACACACCGGATTCTTCGCTCCGTAAGACGCACTTTTCTTCCCCCCCAAAACCGGAGTGGAAAAATGCCCGTGCGTGTTATGATTGATGCTTCTCATCTCTCTCCGTTCCTGTCTGTCTGTCCCTATCTATCCCTCTCTCTCTCTGACTCTCTCTCTCTCTGTCTCTGTAAAAAAAAATAATAATAAAAGTTAATCATCACTCCCCAAGCCAGTGGTTCAACACTCAACAGCTGATAACAAAAGAGCAAAAAATACGGTATTTAATTCACTATTTTAACACACCACTTGGTCCAAAACATTTCTTTTCTTATTTTCCTCCTTAAGGTCAGGGGCATCTTATGGAAGCGAAAATATGTTCAAATGCTACAAAAATCCTCACTGGAAACCAACATATTCTTATTGATCAATGTTGGCCTGTTCAATTTAATTTTCCAAATAAAATGATAAGAAACCATTTTTTCACTAGTAAAATTCCGTGAGACATCAGGCGCATCCAAAAGTGCTTTTGTAAAGGACACACACACACACACACAGTTTATAAATCAAAGCAATCTGGAAAAAGACAAAAAAGAGAGAGAGAGAGAGAAAGGGAAGGCACCTATGATGAAGAATATGGGATTTACATGCAAAGATGCGGAAATAAATTGTAAGATGGAAACTGTAGAAATACCCTAAACCTCAAAAAATAAAAGAATGATGAATAAGGGAGGTTGTGACCCTCTGAGAGAATTAATCATGGAAAACGACACTTATCAAGAATTGTAATAATCCCAAGTGACCTCGGCTAGCCTATTCCAGGATGTCTCAGCTTCAGAATAGCCATAGACAGATAGATACAGAAATAGAGATGTAATATGAAGACACGAAGATACAAAGGTTATGATATAAGTCAGGAATAATTCAAATATAAGCATGGATACATGCTATAAGTATAGTGCTACGTACGACAGTCACGATATTAATAGTTCTAGACACTGCTATGAAGGCAGTTGTGATAAGAATATATATATATTATATCACACATGATATAGGTACAGGTAAAAATATAGACATAGATCACTACCGTCTCTATTTAAAATATTCAGAAAACTGTTATCGGAAGTTGTTATCAACTGTTGAGTGTTTAACCACTGGCTTAGGTAGTAAAGATAGTAATTTTTTTTTTTTTTTTTTACAGAGACAGGGAGAGAGTCAGAGAGAGAGATAGGGACAGACAGACAGGAACGGAGAGAGATGAGAAGCATCAATTCTTCATTGCAATACCTTAGGTATTCATTGATTGCTTTCTCATATGTGCCTTGAGCGGGGGGGCTACAGCAGACCGAGTGACCCCTTGCTCGAGCCAGCGACCTTGGGTCCAAGCTGGTGAGCTTTTGCTCAAACCAGATGAGCCCGCGCTCAAGCTGGCAACCTTGGGGTCTCGAACCTGGGTCCTCCGCATCCCAGTCAGACACTCTGTCCACTGCACCAATGCCTGCTCAGGCAATGGTTAGTTTTTGTTCAAAACTTTTATATTTCCTTTAATACCATTTTTGTTCCTCTGCAAAAAAAAAAAGAAAGAAAGAAATAAAAATAAAACGTACTGTCTCCTAAAAGCTACTTGAGAAGGCTAGGGTGAGCTTCCATGAGTTATTCATGAGATGGACCCAATTCCCAGAACTCACAAGAAAACAACGCTTCTTGGGATTTACTTAAGTGGCAACCAACCACCGGCACATTAAAATTTTATATTAAAACCTGCATCGTCGGTCACGTGAAGGGAATGAGATCGCTTTTAGAAATACCGGCCGTGAGGAAAAATGCCCACGGCACGGCCATGCCGAAATCTAACTGCATTCACGCGTGAAGGACGGGTCAGCCATCTCTCTGCTCCTCCCAGTTTTACGCCTATTCATCAAGAAGCACGAGGGGGCGCTGTGGGCAGGGGGGACCCCAGGGCGCCGTCCGAGCCGGGGGTGTGTGGGTGCATGGCTTCCCGCGTCGTGGTAGGACGGCGAGTGGACAGGTGGGTGCAAGGGAGACAGAGGCGTGACCTCTCTGGGGACCACAGGGAGGTTGTTGGCTGGAAGGTTGGTGTCTCTGTAAGCTGGACGCCTTGGGCCCACAGGAGAGAGGTTCGGAGTCAAACATCCAACTCAGAAATCGTGGCACCTGGCACCTTGCCAGCCTAAAAGTCCTCCCTCCTGTCGGGTCCAAACCCCTGGACGAGGGGAGGCTCCGTCGTGGTTCTGTACCACCGGGTCCTCGCACTCACCGGCTATCAACAAGGAACAACGACGAGCTGGTGGCCGAGCCGTGGGGTCAGGGGACAGTGAGTCCCTGAGCAGTGGCAGCCACGTGGCACTGGATTGGACCGCCACGTGGCATTGGGAGTTGACCGCCAATTCCCACACGACACACAGGGGTCACAGTCAATGACGCACGACCTCCGTGAACCGGGGACAAGGGACGCTTCTTCCTTTCCAAGGCAGTTGACACTAATCCAAGTTCAATCTCGATTAACCAAGATGGGAGGGGAAGGGCGGCTGACTTCTATGGAACGGGGAGGGGGGGTGTGCGGTTTTCCAACGGAGAAACCCGGCCAGCAGGGCGTCCCCGGCCCGGTGGGCAAGGTCCATGTCGCCGGGAAACGTCACCCCCATGGTTTGTGCCTTTCAGATGGTCATTGTAAGGCCGGTGAATAATGGGGGATGGTCATGTGGGGAACTCAGACCCGCCCACTTTGGCTAGGACCGCCCACAATCAAGCCCGCCAAAGGAAGCTTCCCAGGAACCATTTGGAAAGAAGCCATCGTCTGCCAGCCGGTGAAATTTCACCACCACGTCATAGTAACTCCACTTCCCTAGAGGGACCCTTTAAATATCTCCCACGCCGTTTAATCTTTGCAACTTCCCTGGCCTCCATGTTTCTTTCCTCGGGGCCAGGGAACCTTGCCGGGCGGGGTGTGCGCTCTGTACTCAATAAAGCCGTTTATTATTCCACACTTTGCGGCTCCGGCCCCGTTCCTTCCTTCTCGGCGGGGAAAAATACCTTACAGTCATGAAAGGCCATTTTTGTGTCTTCCGTCCCCAAACACATGCCCCCCCCCCCCCCGCCTCGCACACCAACCAGTCCTCAAGGTCAGAAAAACTCCCGTTGGGGGCAGGCATGCTGCATCACACGTCAAAACCATTCAGTTCATGAAATGCAACGGTCTACAAATCGGACAAAGTCAAGGGCTAAGTCACCATCGTCACACCATGACGAGGCCATGCCCTGTGGCACTGTGAAGGGATCCTGCCTGAGGCAAGGGGACATTTGGGGAGCAACCGGTGAACCAGCAAATAAAGGCTGGGGTTTAGTTCGTAGACCTGTGCTGCCCGTGGTCTTGCCTTCGCTGAGACATCAGAACCCTGGTCCAACCCTATGCACTCAAGGTCAACCAAGCAGCGACTCCCTGAACTATCTCTATCAGTGCTGGTCAACCTGGTCACGACTGCCCACTAGTGGGCGTTCCAGCTTTCATGGTGGGCGGTAGCGGAGCAACCAAAGTATAAATACAAAGATAGATTGAACTAGAGTAAGTTGTTTTATAAAGATTGATTCTGCCACACTTAGCGAAAATCCGACATAAAGTACTTGGTGTAAGTAATTATGATTCTATGCTTTCACTTGCTGTCACTCTGCTTTATAAATTTTATAAAGTAAAGTGACTTCCCTACTTTATAAATCACCATGACTGTGGAACCGGTGGGCAGTTAGAAAATGTTACTACTAACAGAGAGAGATACAAAAGTGGGTGTTAGGTATAAAAAGGTTGACTATCCCTGGTCTTTATAATTGTTGGATTTTGTATATCGAGAAGTAATGGAAAGTTAGAAAAAATAAATAAAAACATCATCTGATACAAAGATAATGTCTTCGAGAATGGCACACTTGAAACAGATATGATTTTGTTAGGCAAGGTCACCCCCATGACTTTAATAAATTAGAAATAAATAAAAACAGTATTGTAAAAATGTCCTAAAGACCAAATAACAAAAAAAAAAAAGGTTTATACTTTGAAAAATGTATCGTTGTGCAAGAATTGGAGTCAGCATAATCCCCCGGGGTGGAGGGGGCATTTGCTGGCTTATGACCCTAACATACATTCCCGTCAAACTATCAGCTCCTGGTTTTAACCTGCAGGAGGAGAGCCCGGACTTTTAAAAAAAGCCATTTAACAACAAAGTTAGAAATTTTTAAAATGTCTTTCATGCAAATTAAAAATAAATAAAATAAAAGGGTTCCCCTCAAATGCATTTAATTTAAAGCATGTTGACAGCAAAAGTGTGAGTGTCGGACGAGGGAGAAGGTTTTCTGCACAGCTAAATGCTGTTCGTGCTTGTTTCTTTAAAATAATAATTACAAAGAAAATAAAACTGACAGAATCAGACAAGCGAAAAGAAGAAAAAGTATGTGCAACGTATAGGAAAAAGAAAACAGCTATATAAATTCTTTGATGTTTAACAAGCTCCTAAGAATAAGTGAAATTATATCAACAACTCAGAAAAGAGGGAGAGATGACTGAAGTCCACACACACACAGAAAAAGCAGGCAGAGCTTCTAAACACAGGAAAGGGCCCTGAGTCCTGCTCACGAGAGAAATGCACACAGGAAAAGCTACATAGAGACATCATTTCTCAGCTCAGAGACAAAGAGAGGAAGGTTCAGTAACACTGTGTCATTAAGAACTGCGGGGAGGAAAAATTCTCTCCTGTTACTGCTGGGAGTGTCATCTGTGTACGCCGTCTGGGCAAACAAAATTAGCGCCATCAATAAAGATGTTCAGATGTGCATACCTTTTGCTCTACCAATTCTGTGTTCAGAAATTCATCCTACTGAGGAAGGAGATATATAGATATAGATATAGATATAGATATATAGATGATAGTTAGATATAGATATATATAGATATAAATATAGATATATAGATAAAGATGATAGATATATAGATATAGATATATATAGATGATATAGATATAGATATATAGATATAGATATATAGATGATATATAGATATAGATGATATATAGATATATAGATATAAAGATATAGATATAGATGATATAGATATATATAGATGATAGATATATAGATATAGATTATATATAGATATATAGATGATATAGATATAGATATAGATGATATAGATATATAGATGATATATATAGATATTAGATATAGATATAGACATAGATATAGATATATTAAAGCCAAGTTCAAGACCAGGCATTGTGTGTGTGAAGCTTTATTGACACACATATGTGTTTATAAACATGTCTAACCTTGATGCTCGTATGCACAGACTATTCTCCGAAATTTGGAACACGTGGATGCTGGAGGGACGGATGTGGGCAGGAGAGTTGCTTCCATGAATGTGAGAGAGAGAAAGAAAAGCAGAAACATCCCCCGACATGGTGGTGGAGCTGTTTGTGCAACATTGTAACTGTGTGGAGACAGCATCTCGGAAACAGCCGTGACACCGAAACGCCCCGGGGTTCTCAGGTCACCATGACAACAAGCATTTAGCCACACAGAGCAGGGTCAGGAGCGGGCTTCGCTGATGGTCATCCTGGCCCGTTCCTCAGGCGGACTTCTGCTCTGTGGACCAGTCCGTTCCTCCTGACTCACCATCATTAATAATACGGATGTCCAAGGGCCACCTCCCTGTCAGGGGACGGACAGGTGCCATGCAAAAAGCCCTCGGCGTGACAAGATGCTCGCACACCAGCCCCGAAGGGTTGGAATTCTTGCACTGCCTTCTCTACTTTTTAAAAAAAATTTTAAATTCATTTTAGAGAGGAGAGAGAGAGAGAGAGAGAGAGGAAGGAAGGAAGGAAGGAAGGAAGGAAGGAAGGAAGGAAGGAAAAAAGAAAGAAAGAAAGAAAGAAAGAAAGAAAGAAAGAAAGAAAGAAAAGAAAGAAAAGAAAAGAAAAGAAAAGAAAAGAAAAGAAAAGAAAAGAAAAGAAAAGAAAAGAAAAGAAAAGAAAAGGGGGGAGGAGCAGGAAGCATCAACTCCCATATGTGCCTTGACCAGGAAGAAAGAAAAGAAAGAAAAGAAAGAAAAGAAAAGAAAAGAAAAGAGAAAAGAAAAGAAAAGAAAAGAAAGGGGGGAGGAGCAGGAAGCATCAACTCCCATATGTGCCTAGACCGGGCAAGCCCAGGGATTCAAACCGGTGACCTCAGCATTCCAGGTCTACGCTTTATCCACTGCGCTACACCACAGGTCAGGCCGCCTTCTCTACTTTTAAGCAGCCGAGAACTCGGGGATCTCCAGAGAAAGGGGCTCCTGGCTCTTTCCCTTCAGGACCCCCCATTGTGTTCAAAAGTACCGATGACAAATGTGTCCTTCCTCTGGAGTAGAGCACGCAGGACTGGAAAGAGAAGGACAGGGGAGTCTAATCCAGCGTGGCTTAAGAGACGAAACCAATGGAAGTTCCCATCTTGGACAAAACCCCGTGGGGGGGGAGAAGAGAAAGTCCCCAGGATGGGAGGTCCATGCCCAACCTCCCAAGAATGTCGGGAACAGGCCACCGTTGTACACACATCCAACTAATAAACGTTTCCTAAAGTGGAAAGAGGCTGGGTTTTTACAGGTCATAATGAAGAATCAGAAAGAAAGGAAGGAAGGAAAGAAGAAAGAGAGAGAGGGAGGAGGGAGGGAGGGGAGGAAGAAAAGGAGGAAAGGAAGGAAGGAGGGAGGGAGGGAGAGAGGGAGGAAGGAAGGAGGGAGGGAGGGAGAGAGGGAGAAAGGGAGGGAGGGAGGGAGGAGGGAAGGAGAGAGGGAGGAAGGAGGGAAGGAAGGAGGGAGGGAGGAAGGGAGAAAGGGAGGGAGGGAGGGAGGAGGGAAGGAGAGAGGGAGGAAGGGAGGGAGGAAGGAAGGAAGGAAATGGAGGGAGGGAGGGAGGAGGGAAGGAGAGAGGGAGGAAGGGAGGGAGGAAGGAAGGAAGGAAATGGAGGGAGGGAGGGAGGAAAAAAGGAAGGAAGGGAGGGAGGGAGGAAGGAAGGAAGGAAGGAGGGAGGGAGGGAGAGAGGGAGGGAGGAAGGTAAAAAGGAAGGAAGGAAGGAAGGAAGGAAGGAAGGAAGGAAGGAAGGAAGGAAGGAAACAAGGCCAGAAACAACTAAGTTGCTTTCCTAGTAACTAAGAAAAGAAAAACCTGGGAGAGCCACATAAGAGGTTCAGCTTTTCACTCTGGAGAGGCTGGTTTCCTGGGCTAACTCTTTTCATCAGAAAGGATTCCTTTGCGAAGCTGGGCGAGGCCGTCATGAGAAGTAGGTTTTGTGAATGAAACCGTGTGCTTTATTGTCCGCTTCTCAAAACGGGCAAACAAAATGCAACAAAAACAACAAAAACCAGGTCCATCAAACCCTGCAGTTCCAGGAACGGAATGTTCGCCATGACTACCCCAATCCACTCTCTGTTGAAATACGGGCGACGGGGTCCCTGTTTAAGCACTTTCATTTCCACCCCCTGAACTAAACGCAGGTAACAAGGCACCCTTTCCAGAGTCAAGTGCATCCTGTCTGCTCCCCACCATAAAGAGAAGTAGCTACAAGCAAGGGAGGGAGGGAAGGAGAGAGGGAGGGAGAGAGGGAGAAAGGGAGGGAGAGAGGGAGGGAGGGAGGGAGGAGGGAGGGAGGGAGGAAGGAGGGAGGGAGGGAGGGAGGGAGGGAGGAAGGAGGGAGGGAGGGAGAGAGGGAGGGAGAGATGGAGAAAGGGAGGGAGGGAGGGAGGGAGGGAGGAAGGAAGGAAGGAAGGAAGGAAGGAAGGAAGGAAGGAAGGAAGGAAGGAGGGAGGGAGAGAGGGAGGGAGAGATGGAGAAAGGGAGGGAGGGAGGAAGGAAGGAAGGAAGGAAGGAAGGAAGGAAGGAAGGAAGGAAGGAGGGAGGGAGGGAGAGAGGGAGGGAGAGATGGAGAAAGGGAGGGAGGGAGGGAGGGAGGAAGGAAGGAAGGAAGGAAGGAAGGAAGGAAGGAAGGAAGGAAGGAAGGAGGGAGGGAGGGAGGGAGAGAGGGAGGGAGAGATGGAGAAAGGGAGGGAGGGAGGGAGGAAGGAAGGAAGGAAGGAAGGAAGGAAGGAAGGAAGGAAGGAAGGAAGGAAGGAGGGAGGGAGAGAGGGAGGGAGAGATGGAGAGGGAGGGAGGGAGGGAGGAAGGAAGGAAGGAAGGAAGGAAGGAAGGAAGGAAGGAAGGAAGGAGGGAGGGAGGGATGGAGAAAGGGAGGGAGAGAGGAAGGAAGGAAGGAAGGAAGGAAGGAAGGAAGGAAGGAAGGAAGGAGGGAGGGAGGGAGAGAGGGAGGGAGAGATGGAGAAAGGGAGGGAGGGAGGGAGGGAGGAAGGAAGGAGGGAGGGAGGGAGGGAAAAAGAGAGGGAGGGAGAGAGGAAGGGAGAGATGGAGAAAGGGAGGGAGGAAGGAAGGAAGGAGGGAAGGAGGGAGGGAGGGAGGGAGGGAGGGAAAAAGAGAGGGAGAGAGAGAGGGAGGGAGAGATGGAGAAAGGGAGAGAGGGAGGGAGAGAGGGAGAGAGGGAGGGAGGGAGGGAGGAGGACATAGACTGGACTATTATTGTTCTTCACCTGAACAGAGGAACTGATTTTCCGGTTGGTCTGATATCCGACCAGGGGAGGAGGAGGAGGAGGCAATGAGGAAGGAGACAGGCACCTGCCATCCATACTGACCTGCTCCGCTGGGCACGGAGGTCCAGTGAGACCACGCGGGCTGCCCCTAGCCCCTACCACAGCCCATGAGGGACCTGGTGAGGGACTGGGGCTGGGCTGGATCAATTCCCTCTGGGGGGGGGGGCGAGTTCGCACACAGGCAAGGGCAAGAGAAGCCAGAAGAAGTAACACCCCCGTGTATGAAAACACACAGTTGTTTCCACGCCTGCAGAGAACCGGGGATGCCCACTTATACCTGAGGGACATGCCTGGGCTCAGCTCGCCGCTCTTGGGCGAAAGAGGGAGGGAGAGAGGGAGAAAGGGAGGTAGAGAGGGAGGGAAGGAGAGAGGGAGGGAGGGAGAAAGGCAGGCAGGAAGGAAGGAAGGAAGGAAGGAAGGAAGGAAGGAAGGAAGGAAGGAAGGAAGGAGAGAGGGAGGGAAAGACGGAGGGAGAGAGGGAGAAAGGGAGGGAGAGAGGGAGGGAGGGAGGGAGGGAGAGAGGAAGGGAGGAGGGAAGGAGAGAGGGAGGGAAAGAGGGAGGGAGAGAGGGAGAAAGGGAGGGAGAGAGGGAGGGAGGGAGAAAGGGAGGGAGAGAGGGAAGGAGGAAGGGAGGGAGGGAAGAAGGAAGAAAGGAAGGAGGGAGGGAGGGAGGGAAGAAGGGAGGAAGAGAGGGAGGGAGGAAGGAAGGAAGGAGGGAAGGAGAGAGGGAGGGAAAGAGGGAGGGAGAGAGGGCCCTTCCGAGGAACCGGGCACATGGCAGGATTTTAGGACGAGGCTGAGTTCTCCCTAAATTAAATAGCATCTTTCAGGTGATAAGGATCTAGTCTGCATTTAAATAGAATATTGCAACCTCCTTCTCTCTCTCTCTTTAGTTTTCTGGACCTTAAACTACATTAAAACAGAAAAGGGGTAACCACACTTCTTGTGATTGATTTAGCGATTGAATCAGAACCACTCAAAATGTGTCAATATAAGTAACACATCTGAATTTTTATTAACTGTTACAATTATACACAATACACAGTCAGTACTGCCTCCTAGAAATCTTCAAGAAGATGTGTCTCCCAATAAAAGTAAGTTATTTGTACATAGGTAAATATATATGTGTATGTTTATTGAACATATATATAAGTTTTATACAAATACATATATATGTGCATATACATATATATACACACACATATATATAGATATATATATATATCCCAGTTACATCCAAATTAACAATAAACTGATTACCTCTACGAATGTCCAGCATGTATACTGACATTTTACATATACTCATAGAGCTAAACAATTTCATGTTAACTTGGATGTAACCAGATTTAATAGCTCCCCCGCCAGAAAAAAAAAAAAAAAAAACCTTGTCAAATGAAGACACATGCAGATTGATGTAATTTTCATATAATTTTGGTTACTATTCGTACTTGATCATTGCTAGTCCTCAAAGGGATACTTTTCCGCCAAGAAAATTATCCCACAACATAACAGACATTATCTGTGGAACCGTCATGACGCACTCATCCTAAAACACCTCCCCGTAAATTTCAAGTGACTCCGTGTCTGCATTCTGTTTTTAGAGGCAGCACGCTTTGGCAGCCCTGGTCACAGGCTATGGGTGGGCTCCCACCAGGCACCGAAAACTCTCAGGCAATTTTTGCTGAGGATGCATTTTTTTTCCCCCGCAAGTTACAAATTACAGGCCTCTGTGTTACATTGTCTGCAAGTCACCCACCCACCTGTCCCACCTGCAGTGAGCGATGTTTCACATGCAAAAAGGTTCATTCAGACTTCTCCGACTTTCTGCTTTGTTGGCAAAATGTACTTCTTATCTCCCAAGGCTTGGTTACTATTTAGCTTTGCTGTCCACGTCACATTGTTACGTTTTCTTCCTCCTTCTGCTTCACTGTTCCCAGCAAGAATTACTTTCTCCTGCAGCGCCTGTTGGGTGACCCTTCCACTGCTACAACCCTCCCCCCCCTGCCCCCAGCTCTCTGCGTTACTAGGTAAAGATCAATGGCAAAGTAAGGTTTCTGCCTCATTTTATTCTATTTGGGGGGGAGGGGGTATTTGTTTCTTTGATTTTCCAAAATGTCTCACTCCTGTTTCAATGATTGTTATTCTCGGATGATAGTGATTCTAAATGATTCTCTGTGATCTAAGTTTCTTCACATACATTTTTTTCGCAAGTTACAAATTACAGGCCTCTGTGTTACATTGTCTGCAAGTCACCCACCCACCTGTCCCACCTGCAGTGAGCGATGTTTCACATGCAAAAAGGTTCATTCAGACTTCTCCGACTTTCTGCTTTGTTGGCAAAATGTACTTCTTATCTCCCAACGCTTAGTTACTATTTAGCTTTGCTGTCCACGTCACATTGTTACGTTTTCTTCCTCCTTCTGCTTCACTGTTCCCAGCAAGAATTACTTTCTCCTGCAGCGCCTGTTGGGTGACCCTTCCACTGCTACAACCCTCCCCCCCCTGCCCCCAGCTCTCTGCATTACTAGGTAAAGATCAATGGCAAAGTAAGGTTTCTGCCTCATTTTATTCTATTTGGGGGGGAGGGGGTATTTGTTTCTTTGATTTTCCAAAATGTCTCACTCCTGTTTCAATGATTGTTATTCTCGGATGATAGTGATTCTAAATGATTCTCTGTGATCTAAGTTTCTTCACATACATTTTTTTCGCAAGTTACAAATTACAGGCCTCTGTGTTACATTGTCTGCAAGTCACCCACCCACCTGTCCCACCTGCAGTGAGCGATGTTTCACATGCAAAAAGGTTCATTCAGACTTCTCCGACTTTCTGCTTTGTTGGCAAAATGTACTTCTTATCTCCCAACGCTTAGTTACTATTTAGCTTTGCTGTCCACGTCACATTGTTACGTTTTCTTCCTCCTTCTGCTTCACTGTTCCCAGCAAGAATTACTTTCTCCTGCAGCGCCTGTTGGGTGACCCTTCCACTGCTACAACCCTCCCCCCCCCCTGCCCCCAGCTCTCTGCGTTACTAGGTAAAGATCAATGGCAAAGTAAGGTTTCTGCCTCATTTTATTCTATTTGGGGGGGGGAGGGGGTATTTGTTTCTTTGATTTTCCAAAATGTCTCACTCCTGTTTCAATGATTGTTATTCTCGGATGATAGCGATTCTAAATGATTCTCTGTGATCTAAGTTTCTTCCAGCACAAGCCTGGCACATGTTGCACAGATGAAAGGTAGATGCTTTTATCTGCAGCGGACAGATGCAGGCTGCTGGTTCTAGGCTGGGAGACAGGTGCCCCCACTCCCACCCCCACCCCCAGCACAGGGATCTCACTTTTCCCCCCAAGACCCTTTATCAACTACTTTCTCTCCTTGCTCATCAACCCTCCTTGCCCGTTCCTGTTGGAGACGCCACAATCGATCAAAAATTCAGCTCCCCCTGAAAATGACAGAACGAACCTAAATCCTCATCTTTGGATGTCCCTGGTCATTTTTTGCCAGTTGCTGTTTTTGAAAAGATTTAGGAGCACTGATCGAGAAGCTGTCCTTTTCCTGAACTCTGAGCATATAGGGCATGAGTAAACACACACACACACAATCTCTCTCTCTCTCTCTCTCTCTCTCTCTCTCTCTCTCTCTCTCTCTTCCTCCACCCCCCCACCATAAAGGAGACAAGAGACACAGGGATTCTGATATAAAACTTCTTTGTTCTTGAATATAAGTCAGGTTTATGTTTTCCCATCCCCATGTACCCAGCCCTCCCACATCCGTATTTGATTTTCTTCATATCCCTACTTCCTAGCCTTACTTACTTGAACAAACGTTCAGTGAAGGAACAAAATGAAAAGAATACAACGTTTATTTCGCTCGATTACCTTGGCAGTTTAAACACTTTTCCTGTTAGCTCTTCTCTCCCCTCTGTGTCAACAGAGTATAATAGACACATTCTCAACACAGGTCAGATTCCGCAGTTACATAATTTAGGTCACAAGTCTGTTACAAAGAGACTCAAATTATCCCCCGCGGTCTCCCGAATCCCATTAGAAAGAGGCTCCCCCCCCCTCCCGGTTCTTCACGTGTGTGTGGGCTTTCATTGTCAAATTTGAGACAGCGGTGACATCAGACATTCTCCAAAATTATTTAATCTTGGGAGCCTAGGAAAGAACTCCTGCCTGTCCGGGCGGTGGTGCAGTGGACAGGGAGTCGGACTGGGACACAGAGTTACCCAGGTTGGAAACCGCTAGGTCGCAGGCTGGAGTGACCAGCTCGAGTGCGGGATCGCCGGCTTGAGTGTGGGATCCTAGACATGACCCCATGGTCGCTGCCGTGAAGCCCAAGGTTGTTGGCTTGAGTCCAAGGTCGCTGGCTTGAGCAAGGGGTCACTCGCTCTGCTGCAGCCCCCCAGTCAAGGCACATATGAGAAATCAATCAATGATCTCTCTCCCTTCCTGTATGTCTGTCCGTCTGTCTGTCTCTCTTTGTCTCAGTCACAAAAAAAAGAAAGAAAGAAAGAACTCCTGATTGAAAGTTATTCCCACTAATTACTACCTTGCTTTGATTTTTTTTTTTTTTTGTATTTTTCTGAAGCTGGAAACAGGGAGAGACAGTCAGACAGACTCCCGCATGCACCCGACCGGGATCCACCCGGCACGCCCACCAGGGGCAACGCTCTGCCCACCAGGGGGCGATGCTCTGCCCCTCTGGGGCATCGCTCTGCCACGACCAGAGCCACTCTAGCGCCTGGGGCAGAGGCCAAGGAGCCATCCCCAGCGCCCGGGCCATCTTTGCTCCAGTGGAGCCTTGGCTGCGGGAGGGGAAGAGAGAGACAGAGAGGAAGGAGGGGGTGGAGGTGGAGAAGCAAATGGGCGCTTCTCCTGTGTGCCCTGGCCGGGAATCAAACCTGGGTCCCCCGCACGCCAGGCCAACGCTCTACCGCTGAGCCAACCGGCCAGGACCGCTTTGATTTTTTTAATACATATATTTTTTAAAATTGAAATGTATTCTTTTCTGTGAAACAATGCAATCGATGTTTCAGATTTAAACAATCCTAACTCGCGGCTATGAGTGGCTCTCTGTTCGTCATCGGCGTTGTTTCTTGAGGCTAAAAGTCCTTAAATGGTTGAAAAATAGATTCTCGGCGGGGCGGTCAAGTCTGAGACAATTATCTAGGATGTTACCCCTCTTTGAGACTCAACTACACTGGAATCCAAGGTGCTTGCTGTTCCTGCTTCGAAAGGCTGACACATTGAACTGCAGCTTTACTGACATAAATCCAGACCATAAGAAATGGCTGTTAATAGGTTAAAAACCAAAACAAGGCCCCGGCCGGTTGGCTCAGTGGTAGAGCGTCGGCCTGGCGTGCAGGAGTCCCGGGTTCGATTCCCGGCCAGGGCACACAGGAGAGGCGCCCATCTGCTTCTCCACCCCTCCCCCCCT
Source organism: Saccopteryx bilineata (assembly GCF_036850765.1). NCBI lineage: Eukaryota > Metazoa > Chordata > Mammalia > Chiroptera > Emballonuridae > Saccopteryx > Saccopteryx bilineata. The sequence goes on along the minus strand of NC_089502.1, from coordinate 144,570,737 downwards.
TCCTCTCTGTTTCTCTCTTCCCCTCCCGCAGCCGAGGCTCCATTGGAGCAAAGTTGGCCCGGGCGCTGAAGATGGCTCCGTGGCCTCTGCCTCAGGCACTAGAATGGCTCTGGTCGCAACAGAGCGACGCCCCAGATGGGCAGAGCATCGCCCTCTGGTGGGCGTGCCGGGTGGATCCCGGTCGGGCGCATGCGGGAGTCTGTCTGACTGCCTACCTGCTTCTCACTTCAGAAAAATAAAAATAAATAAATACCAAAAACCATGTCTATGGCACTCACTTTGTCGAATCAAAGAGATCCAATTTATATATGTATCTCTTCTCACATGGGTGACTATAAAAAAAAAAATCCACATTTACAAAGCCAGGGTTGGCCAACTCTTTCATCAGCTACATAAATACGGCAGGTGAAAAAAAATTCTATGACATTGTCACGGAAATGCTTCTTTGCCGTTCTACGGGTCTGTTTGTTTTTTCATAAGTTGAATTTATTGGGGTGACGCTGCTTAACATAGTTAGACGGGGGTTCAGGCGCCCCATTCTACAACACCTCTCTGTTCACTGTATTGTGTGTTTGCCCCCCCCCACCAAGTGAAGTCTCCCTTCGTGACCATCTCTCCTCCCATAGCCTCCCCCCCTCCCTCCAGGTGCCACCACACTGCTGTCCCTGTCCGTGACGTTTTGCATTTTCTGTCCTTTTTGTGCTCAACTCCTCCGCCCTCCACCCCCACATCGACCTCTCCCCGAAAGTTGTCAGCCTGCTCTCTATGTAGGACTCTCTTTCTCTCTCTCCTTCGCCTGTTTGTACATTCTGTACATTCAATTCCACCCGTGACAGAAATCATAGGGTCCTTGTCTTCCTCCGCCTGGCTTATTTCACTGAGCATAATCCTCTCCAGGTCGGCCCTGGCCGGCTGGCTCAGTGGTAGAGCGTCGGCCTGGCGTGCAGAAGTCCCAGGTTCGATTCCCGGCCAGGGCACATAGGAGAAGCGCCCATCTGCTTCTCTACCCCTCCCCCCTCCTTCCTCTCTGTCTCTCTCTTCCCCTCCCGCAGCCGAGGCTCCATTGGAGCAAAGATAGCCCGGGCATTTGGGATGGCTCCTTGGCCTCTGCCCCAGGCGCTGGAGTGGCTCTGGTCGCGACAGAGCAATGCCCCGGAGAGGCAGAGCATCGCCCCTTGGTGGGCATGCTGGGTCGGGCGCATGCGGGAGTCTGTCTGACTGTCTCCCCGTTTCCAGCTTCAGAAAAATACAAAAAAAAAAAAAATACTCTCCAGGTCCACCCACGCCATCACAAAAGGTTAAGAGTCCCTTCTTTTTCAGGGCTGTGTAGTATTCCATCGTGTAAGTGGACCACAGCCTTCTTATCCGCTCATCTCGTGATGGGCACATGAGGCTGTTTCCAGATCTTGACTATTATAAATAACACTGCAGTGAACATGGGGGTGCAGGCATTCTTTCAAATCAGTGTTGTGGGTTTCTTCGGATATATTCCCAGAAGTGGGATGGCTGGGTCAAAAAGGCAGTTTCATTTTTAATTTTTTGAGGAAACTCCATCCTGTTTTCCACCGTGGCTGCACCCGTCCGCATTCCCACCAGCAGCAGTGCAGGAGGGTCCCCTTTTCTCCACCTCCTCGCCAGCTCTTGTAGCGTGTTGATTTATTAATGAGGGCCATTCTGGTCATTGTGAGGTGATCTCTCATTGTGGGCTTAATTTTTGTTTTTCTTTTTTTTTTCTTGCCACTCTTTTGCGAGTTTTTGAGCCATCGCTCCGTCTAGGTGGCTTTGTTTTTCTCCTTTTTACTATTTTAAGTAACCTCTGAGTCATTGCCACTCGCCAAGATTGCTGAAAGGTAAGGAGGAAGAGAGGGAGGAAGAATTGGGGGTGGGGCCGAGTGGGACATACAGAGAGAGGGAAAGGATGAGAGAAGCAACAGACCCACCCTGGCTGGGTAGCTCCGTTGGTGAGAGCATCATCCCAATACATCAAGGTCACAGGTTCGATTCCCCAGTCAGGGTGGGTCCTAGAACCATCCAGTGGATGGATAATTATATGAATCAGTGGATCAAGAAAGGGTGTTTCTCTCTCTTGCTGGTTCTGTCTTGCTCTTTCTCTCTCTGCCTCTCCCTGTAATCAAGGAATGAAAATTCTAAAAAATACAGAACACCTCCCAGAAAACGGGAAGGAGCGATATGTGAGAAGAACCAAACACCCTCGGCCCTGGCCGGTTGGCTCAGTGGTAGAGCGTCGGCCTGGCGTGCAGAAGTCCCGGGTTCGATTCCCGGCCAGGGCACACAGGAGAGGCGCCCATCTGCTTCTCCACCCCTCCCCCTCTCCTTCCTCTCTGTCTCTCTCTTCCCCTCCCGCAGCCAAGGCTCCATTGGAGCCAAGATGGCCCGGGCGCTGGGGATGGCTCCTTGGCCTCTGCCCCAGGCGCTAGAGTGGCTCTGGTCACAACAGAGCATTGCTCCCTGGTGGGCGTGCCGGGTGGATCCCGGTCAGGCGCATGTGGGAGTCTATCTGACTGTCTCTCCCCGTTTCTAGCTTCAGAAAAAAAAATAATAAAAAAATAAAGAACCAAACACCCTCGCAGGTGGGGGCTCTGGAGAGGAGGCATTAACTTAATTCCTCTCTCTATTACCAGCACCGAGTTCACCTCCAAGCCTCGGCCTGGGGCATATAGTACATGCTCAGTAAAAGCAATGAAGGGAGGCGGCATGAAGAAGTTTCCCTGGAGGAAGAAGCTCATTCAAAAAGATAGATGCATCTCATTCAACAAGTTTCCTTCTTGCCAATGGTTAAGAAATTCCATTCCTGACCCCATTACACTGAATTTTCATCTTAAGCAAAGCCGGACGAGTGGCCCAGCCCACAGTAGACAAAGGAATGCTTGGGCAAAGGGCACTACCACCAGCACGGTGCCACTGCGGGAGGTCAGGGACCGGCTCTGGGGTCTTCCGCGGCACCCTCCCCCACCCCAGCCCCGACAGAGTCGAGCCTGCGCCCCCGGGGGAGGGGTGCATAAGATGCCTGTCCAGCCAGCAAGAAGAGAAAAGTGGTCCCACAGGCATCGGCACTGGAGGGGGGGGGTGTTCCCCACCGGTTCTGGGAAAGTGCGCGCAGTATCAATCAAGTGTCGCAGAGAGTCCCGTAAGGTGACTTCTCACTACAGAAACATTAACAGCTCTTCAGCGGCTCTTGAACGTGAAGTGACAATTTCTATGGGCCGTTAAGCGCAGACACAGCGGGCCAGCCTGGAAGTTCTCAGCATAGGACATCATTTCTTCCGTACGATGCACATCAAACTGTATACCTACCAGTCTGTCTGTCTGTCTGCCTACCTATCTCTATACTGTATGCATTATATGTTTACATTAATTTTTCTATATATTAATTTATGATAGAAGCATCCTTTTGTACAATGAGACACAGCCATCTAATACATAACTGTGCTTCTATACTACGAGACAGGGCTACAGGAATTTTCTTTGTGTACCTAGCAGTCTGTCTCTCTGTCTGTCTACCTACCTATCTCTATACTGTATGTATTATATGTTTGCATTAATTTTTCTAGTTATATTACTTTATGATAGAAGCATACTTTTGTACAATGAGACACAGCCATATAATACATAACTGTGCTTCTATACTACGAGAGAGGATTACAGGAATTTTCTTTGTGTACCTAGCAGTCTGTCTCTCTGTCTGTCTGCCTACCTATCTCTATACTGTCTGTATTACATGTTTGCATTAATTTTTCCATTTATATTACTTTATGATAGAAGCATACTTTTGTACAATGAGACACAGCCGTATAATACATAACTGTGCTTCTATACTACGTGACAGGGCTACAGGAATTTTCTTTGTGTACCTAGCAGTCTGTCTCTCTGTCTGTCTGTCTACCTATCTCTATACTGTATGTATTATATGTTTGCATTAGTTTTTCTATTTATATTACTTTATGATAGAAGCATCCTTTTGTACAATGAGACACAGCCATATAATACATAACTGTGCTTCTATACTACGAGACAGGGCTACAGGAATTTTCTTCAGGTACCTACCAGTCTGTCTGTCTGTCTGTCTACCTATCTCTATACTGTATGTATTATATGTTCACATTAATTTTTCTATTCATATTACTTTATGATAGAAGCACACTTTTGTACAATGAGACACAGCCATATAATACATAACTGTGCTTCTATACTACATGAGGGCGCTACAGGAATTTTCTTCAGGTACCTACCAGTCTGCCTGTCTGTCTGTCTACCTATCTCTATACTGTATGCATTATATGTTTACATTAATTTTTCTATATATTAATTTATGATAGAAGCATCCTTTTGTACAATGAGACACAGCCATCTAATACATAACTGTGCTTCTATACTACGAGACAGGGCTACAGGAATTTTCTTTGTGTACCTAGCAGTCTGTCTCTCTGTCTGTCTACCTACCTATCTCTATACTGTATGTATTATATGTTTGCATTAATTTTTCTATTTATATTACTTTATGATAGAAGCATACTTTTGTACAATGAGACACAGCCATATAATACATAACTGTGCTTCTATACTACGAGAGAGGGTTACAGGAATTTTCTTCGTGTACCTACCTGTCTGTCTGCCTACCTATCTCTATACTGTATGTATTATATGTTTGCATTAGTTTTTCTATTTATATTACTTTATGATAGAAGCATCCTTTTGTACAATGAGACACAGCCATCTAATACATAACTGTGCTTCTATACTATGTGACAGGGCTACAGGAATTTTCTTTGTGTACCTACCAGTCTGTCTGTCTGTCTACTTATCTCTATACTGTATGTATTATATGTTTACATTAATTTTTCCATTTATATTACTTTATGATAGAAGCATCCTTTTGTACAATGAGACACAGCCATCTAATACATAACTGTGCTTCTATACTACGAGACAGGGCTACAGGAATTTTCTTCAGGTACCTACCAGTCTGTCTGTCTCTCTGTCTACTTATCTCTATACTGTATGTATTATATGTTTACATTAATTTTTCCATTTATATTACTTTATGATAGAAGCATACTTTTGTACAATGAGACACAGCCATCTAATATATAACTGTGCTTCTATACTACGAGAGAGGGCTACAGGAATTTTCTTTGTGTACCTACCAGTCTGTCTCTCTGTCTGTCTACCTACCTATCTCTATACTGTATGTATTATATGTTTACATTAATTTTTCTATATATTAATTTATGATAGAAGCATCCTTTTGTACAATGAGACACAGCCATATAATACATAACTGTGCTTCTATACTACGAAACAGGGCTACAGGAATTTTCTTTGTGTACCTAGCAGTCTGTCTCTCTGTCTGTCTACCTACCTATCTCTATACTGTATGTATTATATGTTTGCATTAATTTTTCTATTTATATTACTTTATGATAGAAGCATACTTTTGTACAATGAGACACAGCCATATAATACATAACTGTGTTTCTATACTACGAGAGAGGATTACAGGAATTTTCTTTGTGTACCTAGCAGTCTGTCTCTCTGTCTGTCTGCCTACCTATCTCTATACTGTATGTATTATATGTTCGCATTAATTTTTCTATTTATATTACTTTATGATAGAAGCATACTTTTGTACAATGAGACACAGCCATATAATACATAACTGTGCTTCTATACTACGAGAGAGGGTTACAGGAATTTTCTTTGTGTACCTAGCAGTCTGTCTCTCTGTCTGTCTGCCTACCTATCTCTATACTGTATGTATTATATGTTCGCATTAATTTTTCTATTTATATTACTTTATGATAGAAGCATACTTTTGTACAATGAGACACAGCCATATAATACATAACTGTGCTTCTATACTACCTGACAGGGCTACAGGAATTTTCTTCATTATACATAACGAGTCTTTCCAATGAATTTTGAAAGAGAGCGAGTTTAGATAAAGGCTTTCTCCCCTGCAATGACGTCTGCTGTATATAAAGGCCAGCCACCACACAAGTGTAGGGAGTATCAGTGTAAGTGCAGATATAAATACAGTAACGTAGCCATAATTAGAGCGAGTTAAATGACACGTCGCTTGTTGAGGAGAGGAAAGCTTTCTGGAGACCAGCTGCCGACAAGACAATTCTAGGGCCCTTTGCACCGGGGCTGGGACTGTTCCGAGGGCCACGGGCTCTATCCGGACGGTGCAGACACCGAAGTCTGTTTGCAGACTGGGAATGTGTGGTCCTAGTGCTCAAGCACCCACACACTACGGGGCCAGGGGACCTTCCCCCATTCGTTCTCCTCTGCCGGCTGTAGCTGGGACCTGGCGGTGTGTCCCCCTCCGTCCCCGACTGCACACCCCCACGTGCGCCCTGGGCATCACAAGTCCAGGTTGAGCGGACGTGCAAAGGCACTGTGCTCCATGAGAGGGGTCCCAGCCCGCTCACGCACGACCAGACGGCGAAGAGTTTCTCCACTCCCGTGGGGCGCTCCCCTGGGTGTTTCGCGGAGGGTGCAGGCTGGGTTTGTCTCCGGCCGGCGCAGGCACAACCTTTTCTGGCCACGGTGTCCGCAGGTCTCTCTCCATAGAGCTCTTTCTTGTGCGAGGAGAGAGAGAGAGAAAGGCCTGCGTCTGCTACAAGGCAGAGAGAAGGCTCAGGCGTTCAGCCTTCTCAAAAGCGTGCACAGTCGGGTCCTGGACACACAGGGTCCCCGTCTCCACAACACTGACGTCCAAGAAAGGGCAGTCCTTGGTCCCACCCGCCATGGCGCGGAGCACTTCGCCACGCGCACGTGGGTGGCGGGTGGGCCGACAGCGCCTTGCTAAGACAATACCATTCAGGTCAGAAAGGACGGCTTAGCCCTGGCCGGTTGGCTCAGTGGTAGAGCGTCGGCCTGGCGTGCAGACGTCCCGGGTTCGATTCCCGGCCAGGGCACACAGGAGAAGCGCCCATCTGCTTCTCCACCCCTCCACCCCCTCCTTCCTCTCTGTCTCTCTCTTCCCCTCCCGCAGCCAAGGCTCCATTGGAGCAAAGATGGCCCGGGCGCTGGGGATGGCTCCTTGGCCTCTGCCCCAGGCGCTAGAGTGGCTCTGGTCGCAACAGAGCCACGCCCCGGAGGGGCAGAGCGTCGCCCCCTGGTGGGCGTGCCGGGTGGATCCCGGTCGGACGCATGCGGGAGTCTGTCTGACTGCCACCCCGTTTCCAGCTTCGGAAAAATACCAAAAAAAAAAAAAAAAGAAAGGACGGCTTGCAGGAAAAGTGGAGAAAATGGATACTCGCCCCCCCCCCCCAAAAAAAAACACACACCGTCTCTACTTAGGTTATGCTGTTAACTCAGACGCTGACCTTCACAGGGGGAGGGGCTGCTGCAGACCCACCCCAGGTCACTGACACGGCGCATTTTTAAATATCACACGGCCAAGGCCAAGTCATATGTTTCATTCTCGTGTGTGTGTGTGTGAGCACGTGAGTGCGCGCACGTGTGTTTTCTGCTTTGAGCTACTGTGTTGCAATGACTGAGAAAAACACCTTATGCCAGAAACCCCTCTGGGCTCGCTCGGTATGCGTTAGGGTGCGTCTATCTACATACATACACGCCCAGGGGACAGACACCCTTGTCAGTCCCCACCACGCACGCGCCTTCCAGCCACGAGGGCACACACCTGTGTGACTTACAGAGACCTGCGAGGACAATAACATTTTTTTTTTCAAGTGCGTTCATTTTTAGGTTTGGTCACCTCCCCCCATTCAGGGAGTGACAGTTATTTTCAGTCGGAATAACTGACAAACAAACAAAATTTAAAAAACAAAACAAAACAAGGCACCGGCGCAGACGGAGCTCTGGTCTCCACCAACAACCCACACCACTTCTCTAGACCTGCAAGCCGGTTGTCAAGGTAACGTGATACACGCTCCGCCCACTCACGGGTTCCGAACCCAACCCTGGCGGTGCTGAGTTATGAAATGCGGACCGCGGCACCCTCGCGCGTGGATCCCAGCTCGAAGCGCGCAAAACTAAAGGCAAACGCGAACCCCAATGCCCCAGTGCCCGTCCCCACAAAATCGGTTCTTTCCTGGAAGACCCCACACACACACACCTGCTCGACTTTCCAGCAAGTCTCTCCTAGTTAACCTGGGAAAACAGCAGACAAAGTTTCCCACTCGCAAGAGGGGCTCCTTTGCAACACGTGCGCCCCCTGCCCTGTTCCCCCCCAAAACCACCAGGGTGGCCGGCACACACAGC